>NC_046186.1:25128469-25428469 GCF_011004875.1 Balearica regulorum gibbericeps
CAACCCAAACCATGATTCTATGATTCTATAAAATGGATGGCAGAACAAATACAAAAAGCAAGAGAACCACTGAGACCAAAATAACAATGGGCTTCAGGGGAACCATCTATGCAGCTGACAAAAAAAAGCAGAAGATGCAAGTGGAGACTGTCCAAAAAAGATGAGGAAGAAAGAAGCTGTGGGAAGGAATGTCATGTTTTATGGGAAAAGAAGGTAGCTTTAGTTATTTAGCCTTAGTTAACCCTAAGAGAACTGAGCTGACAGACTTTCCCACCAATTCTCAGAGATGTTATAGATGTTTGTAGAGACTACTGAATACTAAACTGAATGAAAAGAATCCATTTTCAATGGAAATTTTTTTATTTCTATTTTATGTTCCAGATTCTGTTAAGCTGCATGTAGCAAATGAAGGAGTAAACCATTCTCCAGCATTCAGCTCCTACGGTGAATCAACATCTAAACCAGCCTATTTCTCTCCAATGACTCTGAAAGAAGCTTAGACAGATTAACCTCCATGACTAAAGTTTGCCTTTTTGACTTACCCCTCACAAAAACAACTGCCTGGACTGAGAGATGAGATGGGGGTGAGAAAGGGAACTGCGAAAACTGTATAAGATTAATGGCAATTCTCTCTGCAAGTGAATTAGAATAAAAAGGTGAATGCCAGCCAAGAGGGAACACAAACCAACTATGAATGCTGCCTTTCTTGCCATTGCTTTTAACAAAACCGTCATGGTTTAGAAGAGTAAGGTTTGCTCAGAGGTCAATTACCAATCTGAATGCAGAGTCCCTGTTTCAAACAACTAAACAAAAATGAGTCCTGAAGTTCCAAATGCAAATTCATAAGGAAAGAGAAAGCAAAGGAGGAAAGGAGGGGATACTTAAAATTGCCCTAAAAATAGGAAAAAAGAAGAAAAATATCAACTAGAAGAATCAAGAGAAATGCAAAGAAAACAGAGAGCTATTTGTTCTCTCTCATTGTACTTTTTAAAGGTCATTTCTCTTCTATTTTCTTCAGATTTATGCTTCTTTATGCTTTTTTTATACATTTTCTAACAAAATTTTTAAAAAATTAAAATATACCACAAACTTCTTTGGTGTGAATTTTGTATTTTCCTGGCAACCACTTTGTAGTTCCATACTTCCATACTACATTGAAGAGATTTTATTTCCCTTCTCTCTCTGTTGTTCGTGTTTGTGGTTTTTGTTTTGTTTTCTTTTCTTTTCAGTTAGCTATCACTTATTTTAATGCGGGGGGGGGGACACGGGACGACACACGTGACACGGGGGGAAGGTGGCATGTTATCACATTTCCTTACTAGCAGACTCTAGAGCTTGCAATTTGTCATTGTTCACCCTCTTTTCCTTACAGACCTGTATTTCATCATGACTTGAAAGAGGTAGATGGACTAAATAACGTAATGAAGCTGTTTCAGCCTTATCTGCTACCGATCTGTAGTTGCAGTTTTATTGTTACCTGCTGGCCAAACTGAAAACCTACCATTTATTGATTTGTTGATGGAACAGTGTTATTCAGTCCTGCAGAATGAGAACACTTCTTTTAATTTCCATATGTTCGGTAGTATTAAAAGCTTTCATGTTATTTGTGTCATTTGATCTGGGATGTATCATTTAATAATGAAACTCCACCTATCAAAATAAGCCACTTTTCCTTCCACATCAGTATCTGTTCTGTAAATGTTGCTGGTTTTGTTGCTGTTTTAACAAATACCATGTTAAAACCAAGAACAACTGGTGTTAGAATACACATTTTCATGGAACATTTATTCAATTTAGGATACCTAAAGGAATTTTCATGTGTTCTTTATGGCTACATTTATTTTTGGCTGCTCCTTCTTGACTCTTTTGTAAGAGATAGACCATGATTCCTTTCTGGATATGTGTACTTGGAAAATGTTGGGGTTCTTTTGCTGGGTTTTTTTCTGTTCTTTGAAAATATTTTAAAAAAAAAATCTTTTTTTTTTACTTCTTGACAATAACAAGAATTGTTGGGATCTCATCTTTTTCCTGTGACTGGGGGTTTTGAGACTTTGAGGAATAATGAATCAAATTTGGACAGATTTAACTTTCCTACATCTCAGGAGGTAATTCCAGAAAAATTGCCTATTCTGATACAGGTAGTGGCAGCTGCAATAGCAGTATCTTTTTATTTTAAGAAAAAAATTATCCTGAAGTTGTAAGCTATTTCCTTTTCTAAGCTTTACTGAATTAGTACAAGCTTATAAAATGTTGATAAATAGTACTTTCTCCATTGACAAAGACCTCTCAGTGGAAGACTCCAGAGTAATTCTAACCATATCCTTTGTCTAAGAGACAAAATTCAGTTATGACTGAACAGAATAATACATATAATTTTGCAAATCACAGCATCTTAGATTTACATTAAGTGTGTAATGATTGAGAGGTAAAGAATTTAAAGATCTACAGCACATAATACACTGTCAAAATTTGGAGTCAGTGGATCTGAATTCCCTAATGATTTGACTACACGAAAAGTAAGTGTCAGACGGGAGGGAAACTACTAGCAGTGTGTTCAAATCCGTGCTTTGGACTAGTCTTATCAGAAATTTTTATTAAGCTGAAGAAAATAGCAGGAGCATGATAGTGAAACAAAATTAGACAAAAATGTTGACAAGAAGAAGGATTAGAATAGCTTATAAAATCCAGATATAATGATTTAAATTAGAAGATAGCATTGAGGGCTGGATTAAAAAAAGAAAAGATGATTGTAAAATAACATCTCTTCAGATAGGATGAATCATTCTTCTTTCATTGATTCTGAAGGAAGCTGGCCTGATCTCTTGCCTAATTTTACACACACACACACACACACAAAAAAAAAAAAAAAAAATTAGTTGAGAGGAATAATACTTCCAGAGGCTAATAAAAAGGAATTTGCTAAAAAACCTCCACCAAATGTCAAAAAACCCCCATGAATATTGACAAACTGAAATGAGTGATTCCCGCAAAAGTCCGTTAAGATGCTTGGGTGCAGAAGGACATGACCAAGAGAAAGAGAATGAGGAAACCGGAGAAAATGCGGCAAAACCTAAAACAGTGTTTTATGGCCTGAGAGAAAGGGGTTAACATAGAAGATGGAGACATACTCTTCTCTGGGTTGCCCAGTGAAAGGATGAGACACAACACTCTGGACTTGCAACAAGGAAAATTCCCCATTGAATATAAGAAATAAATTATGAGAAAATATTGGAATTTTCAGTACCATGTTACTATTCAAACGGAATTTGCTCTTAGGAGAATAATATGGCTTACTACACAGTACTACACAGTACCATACAATGCTACCCAGTTCAGACTTTAAGCCATGGGTTGTACAGTTTGCTGCTACTGCCACGAACTGCCAGAAACAGTTTCTTCTGCTTGAATTAGAGTGATCTTTTTAAGGCTGTTGCCTTAATTCATCCTTCCTGAACACCTCTGATAATCCTAGATTTTTTTCTGAGAGGTACCAACCCCTCTATTTTGGGCTAATCATATTGGTATTCTGGAGTATTTGCATAGTAAACACATGCTTTTTGAGTAAACGCTATTCTTGTAACACTGGAAATTTAGCAGAAAAAATAGCAGCTGAAAATGACATGCTGAATATCATATCAGTCTGACAAGTTTGGTCAAACTATTAACCTAAGCCACTACAACAGGCTGAAAAAAAATTTCTTTGGCAGCTGCTTTGTCAAGAGAGGAATACAGGAAAGGTCATATACTCATCCTCAGAGGAATAATTGGCTGTTACTATTTCATTGTAATATTAGTATTTTTAAAATCTAATTAGCAAGGCCTCTCACCAAGAACCAGATAACTCAAACTAGACACTCAATTCACACTAGCCATCACCACAGCCAATGATGGTGAGGAAAAAAAAGAGGATAATTTTTTTCCAGTCATACATTTTGCACTGATTCTTACATTTCCCACCACATTCTTCTATAGACCAGGATTAGTGTTAGTAAATATGGTATATGGAAATTAAATCCCACCAAGCAAAACTTTTCTAGTTTTATTTTTTCTTTTTTTTTTTTTTTTTACTACATCACTTCTTTCTTTTTTTCTTTATAGGCTTTGAATCTTTAATCTAAGATCAAAGATTCATTTTTCTTTAAACTGGCTTCCCTCCAGTTACTACATATTGAGTTTGAGGTACGGTGTCCGAAACTGGACACCATGCATCAACTAAGGTCTTTCCAGTGCTAAACAGAAAGGAAGGTTTATTTTACATTGCTTATAGAAGTTTATTTTCCTGTTCATTCATCTCAATATGGAGTTTTGTTTTCTTTTATCCTGTGCAGCAATTTGACAGTTGTTGATATGAATTGAAACCATAAACCTCAAGAACCCTGTAAGTCTGTTTCTAGAACATCTACCTTATTCCTTCTGAACTAGTTACTTACTTAGTTTAGGGATGTTTAATAAAGTTTAAAATACAGATCTTCACAGTTTTTGGAATCACAGAATATTTTGAAAAACTACCCAAGAAGACAGTAGTACCAGAAAAGCATTTGGACTACTTTTAGTTTAATTTCTTCTTGTGTACTGATTTGATTTTGGTTTAATACAACTCAAAGGCCCTAAAAAGCCCCATCAGAAAGAACATTAAAAAAATCTTTAAGCATTTTGATAAGTCTGCAGAGACCACCTTGTCGTTTTATTTTTATTAGCCTACTTGTTTGCAAGATATAAAAGGACCAGCAGTAAATATTAACCAGCCAAAAGATTCCGTAATTGCTTATTCTTCAAGAAATTAAAATCTCTATGTGGCCTTAATTTGTCAGTATAGTCAGTATCAGTACTCATTCTGATACATCCCTTTTACAGAATGGTGCAATATTTCTTCAATAAATAGAAAATCACAAATATTTCTTTACTGTATTGCTAAAATCCTACTCTATTTTATGATCAAGATAAATTACTCACTTTATCCCATTAATCCTTTCATCTGTTCCAAATAACTCCCATGAATGCACTCCAGGATGCAGAGAGACAAAAGTGAGTGGTTTTCAAAGTAACAGTATAGAAGAATTTTCCAAAAATTGTGATGTGAATTGAGAACCCCAACCTAGACTCAGCAGAGTTTAGTAGTATGTGAAAGATTCAGTGTTTCTTCTAACTCTGAAAATGAAGTGTCTGACTAAGGTATTTCTTTCATAGATTCAGTTGTCATTAGTATTGTGGGGTCCTATTGTAGGCAGGGGTTTGGAAAAGTTCCTGGTTGTTTACTATTGCTGTTAATACTGCTGGTCCTACTGATTTATGTTTTTTATTAGAACATGCTTTACCACCAAAACTGAATAGTTGCCAATAAAGTAATGCACCAAGGTTTATCTAATCTTTTCACGTTTCTAGCATCATTGATTTCTCTATACATTTATGCATAATTTGCAGGAAGGCTGTAATTTTCACAATTGATAATGATCTCTTAATTTAGTTTGTTTTGCAGCTTTGTTAAATATTAATGCTCTGTCTTTGGTTTTCTCTTTTTAACCTTTTGATTATTAAGGCCTTTACACTATTTTGTGTAGGTGGCTGAGCCTATTAAGATTCATAATGAATTTTCAGGCAAGTTATTGTTATGATTTTTTTTTTTTTTGCCCTTTTGTGATCTTCCTGAGCTATCTTTTAAAATATTGCTATTTTGTTATTTACATGGAGTTACAGTAAAAGCATCTGCTAGTGCTTGATAGCCAGTACTCGTTTCAGTGAAAAGTATATTAAGAACAATTAGAGATTATCACTTTTACAACTGAACTCTGATATCTCCACTCAAAATAAGCTGTGGATAAATTTAAACATATGCATATATGTTTTCAAATCAAAATGACACAATCTTTTCAGTGAGAGACTGTAATAATATGAGATGCCGTGGAACGAAACATGGATGTTGACAGATCTGTGACTAGTTATACTATATAGTTCTTTTTTGTAACAAGTACGAGATAGACCAATAATCTGTGTGGATGGTATACAATCCACAAGCAAAGATAAAGCTCATCTGTTTAACTCTTCAGAGTGTGAAGACACTTCTGTAAAGATTAGAAAAAACTTTTTCCCAGTAACTTCCTATGTATTTTGTGGCACCGTGGATTTCACTTTTCTCTGGTGTACCAGCATCCCCAAGAATTAAAAGCAAATGCTACAACATTTAGTGAGGAATCTGATGCTGCCTGGCTATGTTTTATGTCACTGGCTGTATTAGCAAATTGGGTTAGAGAAATAGTGTGATTTTGCTGTGAGCCTGCCATTGTCTCCACTTACCATGTGTAGGTTTGGATCTCTGAGCAGTTTTGATGTATGTGAACTAGATATTCCCAGTGCTTCAAGGGGGCATTAGGTTAAAAACTAGCCCGTTAGCTACACCACCACTGAGTCATCCAGTGTGCACGTAACACTTTTTGTCTTCAGTGAACTTTGCATCATATTTAGCGGAGGCTTTTTGCCCAGAAGCCAGGCTAAATCTAACCTGAAGCAAAGCCCCTGACCCTGTACAATACAGACGTGCAGGACTCTCAGCATCAGCCACTTCCGTCTAGTGGTCTGTCCCTATTGCACCTAATTACTTGCTAATGCAGGAATAGTCTTTTAGGGCCCCCAGTTTACTGAGTCATTCACGACATGTAAACATTTCAATAGGCCTAAAGAAGCAGAGTGTCCTAAAGAATTTTTAGGTAAGGCATGAACTCACCTAAAGAGCATAAGTTAGCTTGGACTGCATTTGTTACTTCGAGGTTTTTTTTAGAACTAGCTTTTAGTTCCTTTATCTACCTACCTACCTACCTACCTACCTATCTACCTATCTACATCATTTTCCAATAGGTTTGTAGTAAGAAAATCCTAAACTATTAGATGGCAATATTTTTTCTTTACAAATATGATTTTTTTTTTTTCAAAATTACTCTATTTTAGAATATTTAGCTGCTGGGACACATACAGGAGAGACATAGGTACCAATTTCTTAGCTTTGCAGGACCTGGTTTTGGGTGTGTGATCCCTAAGGCAAAATTCAGCTGCATCAGGCATCTAAGGTTCTTATGCACTGCACAGGAACAGTTAAGTGCCTCGAACCTGAAGACGACAGAAGACAGTGCAGTAAGTTAACTGTCTGGAAAAGGTTGATGATACCTTAAATAACTTACTGCAGACTGGTATAGCTTTCTACTAAGAATTCACAGTCCAAAACCTCATAGCCTACGATCCCTGCAATGTCATGTGATAAGAATGGGTACATATGAGTCACTTCAAAAGGATATCCTTTCTACTTAAGTAACTAAATTAGATGCCAAAATCTCTTGTAGAGAATATAATCATTCTTGTAGCAGGACTGTTTCTCTAGCAGCCTAGTGATGTACTCAATAACTCAATGCATTAATCTTGGTGTGAGGCTTTTTCTTGTCTGTCTTTTGCCTTTGGTGTTTTAAACTCACTTCTATTTCTTAGGTGAGAACCCCATCAACAAAGTTCTGAACTAGTCAGAAATATTTTTTATTACTTCCAAAGAATACTGTACTACTGCTCAGAATGGATCTGAAGATGCATGTTTTTGTATGCCAGTAACCACTGGAGCAAGCAAGGGATTCTGGCTTCCATCCTTTCCTCTAGACAAATCATATCTACATTATACAGCTACTGTTTCATGTAAAATTCATCAGCATTCCTCAACACAGGAACCTAGAAATCCCCACTCCCTGTGTGCATTACACAGAATTAGCCAGAAAATTAATGCCCATCTTTTCTGCAATAACCCTGAGGCTAGTACCCCATCTGGCAATGAGTGGCTTACATTCACAGCTTGAAAAGTTCCTCCTGTATATCTTTATATGAAAAGAGACAGGATACAAAAAAAGTTTGGATAAAAATCGACAGAAATTCTGAAGTAAGGGCTACAGCCCCAGATTCCCAGTTCCCAGAGTTTATTGCAAATAAAGATTGTTCAGTTCAGTAAACAACTGTTTAATTTACCAAAGACTGGAGACCCAAAAATACTACATTCCTTGCTGTGTAGTGATAAAGCTTCAACACATATAAATGAGGGGAGATGGATGAGAAAATTAAGCAGCTGAAAAACCAAGAGAGTATTCCTACAGGTCTAAATTCAGGCTGGGATGATCACCCTCTGAAGGCTTTCACAAGCAAATGACTCACTCCCATTGGCTGTAAATAGAATATAGGCTCTCAAATTAGGAAGACATCATCTCAAAGTATAAAAAGATCAGACCAGATTATGTGGGCTAATTTGAACCATAGCTGTATGACAAATTTTCAGGTCAGATAAGAAGACTTCAATTTTGTTTGTTGGGTTCAGGCAGCAGTCGGGTAGGCATTTTTGCAACTTTGGCATTTAATGTTCAACGAAATCCTGGTTTCACAATCCTGCACCTACAGTCTTTCCTGAGTCCACTACACAATTGTGTGTTGTTCAGTGTTATTCAGATAGAAGAGATGCCACAGTCTGCAGTGAACCAGTGTTGAAAATCTGCTGCAGCCTGTATTTTTTGCCTATATCAAAGTTAATATGGTATTTTCTTTGGTTCAGTAGGTTTGAATTAGAACATTAAGTTCTTAGACACATTCTAAGTTCTGTATGTATTGCAGATTTATAGATAAGCCTTCTATGCAATTTTTCAAAACTCTGTGCATTGTACAAAGGTCCTATGAAATATCTGAAAAGTTAATAAGATGTTTGCCTGTCTCCTACGCTTTTTGAAAAGATCTATATTTGATGCATTGTAGCAATAAAATAACCGATTCGTCAGGTAAGAGATGGTTAAATTTATTTTACTATTTAAAGAAGCAAGAGGGAATTTCTGTTAAGTCACTGTTATCGTGATCACTGGAAGATGTCTTCTAGGAGAGTTGAAAGCATTCAGTAGTGTTAGAACTGGCTCTTATTTATGTGATATTAAATAATGATTTTTAAGGTGTGGTTTTGCTTGTTTGTTTTCCCTCTGAAAAGAGGGAGCAAGGGGAGAGGACAGAGAGAGGGACAGATGACTTGAGAGAGAGAGAGAAATTTTTTACTATCATCTTGTTTGATTCCTCTTTTACCTATTCCATAGAGAGGCTATTTCTCTTCTATTTAACTTGAATAAGTTACTCAGCCAGAAAACAGATTTTCAAAATAACTCATGTTATAGTCTACAAAATACCTGACAATTTAAGCTGTACAGATAACTATTTAAATGTTATTTAATGTAATAAAATCTCCCATGTGACCTCTCAGAAAAGCAATATTTCACCAGATGGGAGTATTTCATGAAAACAAACCACAATGCAGAGTTCTGCTAGAAGACTAAGAGTCTATACATTCAAGAGCTACCTTTGCCAGTGAAAACAGAGATTTGTGTTTCTTTCAGTCTCTTGACCTTGTCAGCCCTTTGAATTTCTGTTTAACAACATAAGTCATATATACCATACCACTAATTAGATCACAGCACTTAAGAAATGACTATCCAAGTCTTTAGTTTGAGCATTTTACATTTTCATTCTAAAACTTAATAATGTACATAATACTTTTTATTCTCCTTTGAAATATTAATTATACTTGATCTCAACATCAAATGTGATATTATTCTGTTCTACTTTTCTTCCAACTACTGCATTTTAAAAATTAATAGCATAAAACTAACAATGTTGTTCAGTGATTAATTTTCTAACTTATATAAAAGACATGATTATTTCACTGAATATATATATATATTGCACTTGTAGAATTCAAAGGCAAGTATCTAGAAATTAATCCACAAGACAAGTAAGACAGACTTTGTTACCTTATGGCAATTATGCTATAGAAGTATGCAATATTGGTTGTGCAGCATTTTCCCCAAAAGACCTCCAGAATATAAACTTTTGAATGCCAACAGTTTTCTTCCTGATTGCATGAGCGGAAGACCTTCCTGTCATCCAGTTAGATCTGCTGTGACTAGTTAGACTGGCAAAGCGCACTCCCGTTGTGAGATGATGGTACCTAGTAAGTGTAAGGATGTAAGTCTGTACCTTTTGTCAACAAGCTCTGTGTGTACAGCAAAATAACTCCCAAAACCCAAAGACAAGCACACTGTAGGATCAAAAAGTAAACACAGCCAATAAGATTAAAATAGTTACCATTAGCTGCTATCAATAAAATGTTGCAACACTAGATTCAGTGAAAATTAGAAATGCAAAGGTGATGATGAATAAAACACTCCAGGCTTTTAAATACTGCCCATTATTTTCTGTCCATGGTTCAGTGAATGAAATTAAAGAGTTCCAGAAGCATAATAAGAAAGTCCGTTTTACATCTTTCAATAAGGTTTAATTTTTCCTACTATATAAACACTGAGGCTTTTTTAATCACAGCAAAAGTAGATTCAGCATGAAACCACACCTTGAAGAAATCTTTATTTTAAATAGATTTCAAAACTCTTATGTAAGCTAGATTATGTTAAATTTATTCAAATAATGGTGTCAGCAAAGAAAAATGTGTTACTGTTATACAGAGTGTGGTTACAGTAGGCTTCTTTCTAACTAGCATTAGCAGAACTTGAATCTAGCATAAAGAAATTCTTGTTTTAAGTTAAAATATACAGATTAAAATGAGTCTTATTCATTGATTTGACTTCTGCGGTTATGCAGTTTTTGACTGGTAGTGGGGAAGACAGAAGGCTCCTTGATTTTAATATATCTGGTATAAAGGATGTTCTTCAGAGCAGATTACTTCCAAGGGAAAAAATGGCAGCCAAAAATATGTCAGTGAACCTGCATTGTTTAACAACAAAAAGAAATATGTTACTGATTGACATATTACAGCTTTTGCTTTGGTGAAGGCTTATTGCAACATTGGTGATCTTCAGCAAGATGCTAGTGGGCAATGGAGTATCTTTATGTGTTTAAGGGCAAAAAAGAAAAAAACTTTAGAAGACCTTAGAAGATGTAGAAGAAAATAGAAGATTTAAGATTTTTTTCATGAAATAATTTAATATTTTTTACTAAAGATATCATCTCATAAGAAAGAATTACATGTGGAAAATATTGGAAATCATTGGTGTATACAGTACTGGAACAAAACCATTCTCTCTAAAAGATAAACTATTTTACTAATTGTTTAAAATTTTATAGTAACTCAGTGTATCTACACCATAGCATGATCTAGGGAATTTGTAGACAATGTGTCACTAACGCAGAGACAAATGTTGATGTACAGACTGTTTCACCAGAGGCAAGAGTGCAGGCTCTGGCAGGGCTCTATTCGTGTTCATGTTGTGGGTCCTGAGTGTGTTTCCAGAGGGCTGTAATTGCAATTTTCTGCAATATAGGTTTATTATCCTTGGGCATTCAACGGGGCCTTTCAGGCTCCTGGCAAGGAGGGCACTTCTAGCACTTGCCCCATCCCTATGCTGTCTGCAAAATGTTCTGATAAATGTTAATACTTCCCATAAGAAAAGTCGTTACAGATATCATGCAGGAAGGAACCAGGCTTGAACTTCTGGCCTGACGGACTTTGCCATCACTCTTCCAAGATTGGTTTCTACCGTTATATGACAGCAACCACTGTAAAACAACAGTGTTTGCTTCTGCAAGCTTGGCTTGTTTAATTAATCAAATGAACCCTGCCTGCCTCCCACCCGGCCTGCTCTGTGGCCTTTTCATTTTAGTGCTCCACCTAGGGGCCAGACAGCTGCTTCGTGGAATCTTTGTCTTACCTAGAGGCATAAATTAGACTATTTAGGGATGAGTTTCTTTTTTTTTAATATATATATATGTGATGATGTAAGAGTAAACTAAAGCAGGGAATAAAGAGAGTTTCTTCAGGATTAGACTATTGTCTCAAAACCCATACATTTTATTTCCTCTCCAAAAATCTTTAATTTGTCCAGAATTGAAATAGTTTGTTCTTATCCCTCACAATTATAAAGAGAACAGACTTTTGAGACAGTTTCCATGCTCTACTGCCTCTCAGTCATCTACTAATTGTCCTGAGGATTTAACAGAGAGTGCACTGTCTGGACCATGCTGGAATGGTCTAAAATCACACGCCCCTTGGGAAAGCAGACTTAAGCTACTTGAATCAAAGAGTCAAGTCAGTCAACATCAAGAAAAGCATCTCTATACATAGCTCTCTACAAAAGTCCTTTCAATCAATTAGCCGTGCTACGTGTAACAACATCCAGCTTAAACCAATACTGAATTCCACTAAGAAGGCAACAACCCACTTTGGTTTTGAAACAAGGGCTGGACATTCTTCCTTTGGGGACTCAAGCAACTGGTTAGAGAAAACAACGTAGCCCACCTCGCACAGAGATACTGGTTCACTAGCTTTACAGTGATTCCTGGAAGCAGATTTTGTACAGACATGGACATACATGGAAATCAAGAGATAGCAGATATCATACAGAAAATCTCATTGACTTGTGGCAGAGTGTGTGGGAGGCAATGGGATGGCATCGTGCATTCTCCATCTTGGGGTGGGACTATGAATTTTGAAACAATTCAGCCACTTCGAAATTCATTTTGTGATGTGTGTATGGTATTTTCCAAGAGACATACTAAGGGCAAAGTCATACATATATTTTGTACTAGTTGACAAGGCACTGTCATTATCTGCTGTTGCCCCAGAGGTCTGATACATCCAGTTTCTACACAGGTTTGGGTCACCTGAAAATCCTAGTCTGATCAGCCATATTGGAGAAGGTGATTAGACGTGCTGTCTTTGAAAGCCAGAGAGCTGAAAGGGTGTGGGTGCTAACTATGCTTGTCCACCACCTCAACAGCTATTCTTGGCCATGTATATAGTTCTCTTATAGTAAGAATCTCTTAAGATTCCACTTCAGCATAAGGAAAATTCTTCCAGATATCCAGTGCTTGTGAAGACTTTGGGTACTTATATGGACAGCCAAATAAATGAGAAATCTTCTCTGACAGTAAATTACCAATTTAATAGAGGTTTTGAAGAACATCATGCATAAAGGTGTAAATGTATCATTGGCACATAATGTAGAGACTTTTATGCCTTGGAAGATATATGCTGGACTAGGGCAGATGGCTCACAGATTGCTATGGATCTGAGGGCACACACTGGAAGGTGCTGAGACCTATCCCCCTCATCATTTTTTAACTAGCTAAAATATATGATAAAGGCCAGACGATTTAGCCATCAGAAATCTTGTCCTGCTAGGCAGTGTGAGAAGATGCAGCCTAGTCCCTACAGAATCAGCCCCTAAAGATGCAGCCTTGTAGCCCCTACAGAATCAACAAGAACTACGCAAATTTATAATACAATAATTTTGTTAGGCAGCAACAAGAGCCAGCTACTGCCTGATGACAAGCTGGGAGGGAAGGGGGACCCCAGAGCCAGCAGAGCCTGCACTGGTGGGAAGCAGTCCTGCAGGGACTAAATGGTGCCAGCAGAGCCCATGGACTGTTCCACCGGGTCCTTCGACAGCCCCAGACACAGCAAGCAATGAACCAGGCCCAGGCAGTCCAGCCAGGAGCAAGAGGAGATATGGCCAAAGACAGAGCTGGAGACAAGGCTACAGTGTGGGTCCAAAGTCCATCAATGAGTCAGGGCCAAAGACAGGGCTGGAGACAAGCTGCAACTTACGTTCAAAAGGCCCATCCAGGAGGTGGACTTCCAACAGCCCAAGTCCTAGGGTCATCTCAGAGATGGGTGAGAGAAAGGGCTGGAGACCAGCACACCTAAAATGTAGCTTTGGCAGGAACTGATGGCTCCAGGCTGAGCTGAAATGTGGCTCCTTGGCCCCATGGGCTGTGCTGGGGGGAGGCCCCACATGAGGCTGGGTAGAGCCAGTAAGGCCGAATGATGCCTTCAGAGCTATGACAAACTTGTGATTATATTCTAAAAAAAAGAAGTTAAAATGAGATGTCAAATAATTGATAGGTAAAGTGTTCCAAAACACTGATTAAACTATTCTGATCCTTCTTTACCCATTGTTTATTGATGCATTGAAAAAGGCCTGTTGCAATATGTTTTTTAAAACAGACATCAAACAGCAGGCTGAAATGATACTGTTGACCCCACTGAATATTTAACTTTGCAGATATACAAGTAGGGAAAATTAGGCTCATAAGAGGCCTAGCTAATTAGGAGTTTTGCTATTTGGCATAAGCAACTCAGTTATAGGTATAGACCTTTTACCCAGAAGAAGCTATAATTAGTTGGGGAATTGAACACAGAACATAACTTGCTTGGCTGGAATATATAGACAAGTACCAGGACTGATTTAGCATTTTAATAAATCATTCATGAGATTAAGTTGTAATAATAACGTAACCATTCCCGTATTATTGATGTAGAATTGAAATAAATATATAGAAGTGATTTGCATAGCCAATAAGAATTAAAAAAAAATAATTCTGTAGCAAGAAGAGACAAATGATTGGAAAGTGAATACATAAAGAAAACAGTATTTATAAAGTCTGATAAATAGTTTTACTGAAACTTCCTGGCTAGAAATAACAGATTAAACAGGTTTTGTCCTGCCGCTCTGAGTTACATTCCTTATGTTCAAGTTGGAGACAACTGCTTTGATTTTAACAATAAGAAAACAGAAGTCCGAGCTTCTGTCTAATGATACCTGACATAAGTAAAAAAACAAACCAGCAAAAGTGAGAAATGTTTATTACATCCTATCTAATATGAATTAACGATGCCCTTACCTATGGCATATTTCAACATCTTTATATATTTCTAGTCAGGCGGCTCTGTACCTGGCTCCGAATAATATTTTAAAGAAATTATTTATTTTTGCTCCATGGGCTTGTCAATAGCAAACAACAGACAAGAGACATCAGTAAGTAATTCCTGAAAAGAACACTAGCCCACATCTTCTCCACTGACTTTTTTTCCATTGCTTTTTGTTCCATTTTTTGCACTGAATATTGTGCTGTCACTAATACAATTAGGGAAATTTTTCAAGGCAAAAATGTAACATAAACATTTTCAGCAAGGTGAACAGATATATTTGCTTCCCAAGATCAGTTGCTGTCAGTGAGATTTACTGAAGAGGAATGGTTACAAATCTATGAACATTTTAGCAAAATAACGACATAATAGCATACATGAATATATAATATCTACTTGTCAGACAGAAATGGAAAGTAGGGCTAATAGATAAGAAAAGTAAAGAAATGAGAACAATATGTTTAAGTTGATTTCCCAAGAAAATGAAGCACATAAAATTATACTTGTCTGTTTGTCTGCCTAAAATACTCCTCTGAAAAGTGTCAGCTAAATTTGATAGCTAAATTTGATAAAGAAGTGTGTGTGTGGGAGAAGTTATTAAGTTTCCACAAATTTCTTGAAAATCATTTTGCTTGCATACTGTTAATGCCCTTTATATTTCTCTTGTAAGAAAACTCCACTCTGTTAGCAGTAAGAAATGACACTGACACAACACGGTGGCTGACAGGGACTTTTCTGAAGTGAAAGAAAAAGAAAAGATCCTGCTGGTAAGAGAGAGTAGGGCAGGATTTGGCTCAAGGTTAAGATACTCAAACATACAGGATCCGAACGTAGGTTTCTACATTCCCAAAAAGAGTCAGTGGTGATCGTGTCAGTGGAGCAGGGGAGGGATTCAGTTCAGCCCCACAGAATCCAGGACTGGTCAGTGGACTCATCTCTGATGCAAGCTGCATACCCTTACCCAGAGAACCCCACTATTCAAACAGCATTTTAAAACTTGTACTGGAGAATTATAATAATTTTGTCGTACCCTTAGAATGAGCCCTTCTGTGCAAGAATTTTGTGGCTTGATGGTAAAGAAAAAGAAGTGCAAGGGCACAGAGCTTATAATTAGAATTATGCATCATTGGAGAATCCATTTAGTAAAACAATTTATGTACTTACAGAGAGTTAACAAGTCCTCATGAACGCATATGGTATTTCACAGCCTCAATAATGAAATGCAGTAGCATTTGTAATATTTTTTTTAACAAAAAAGTTTAGTCACCATCTTGTCTGACTGACTAGAGGCTACAGACACGCTTACTTCAAACATCTCAGATTTTAAAATCTTAGATTAATTTTTCAGACCAGACACCATAATTAGAATCTCCTTAATGCCCTTCATTAATATAAAAGTCACAACATCTTGTTATACAGACGAACTTTCTAATGCAATTGCCCAAAACTATAATAAAAAGTCCTCCAGGAACTGGTTCTGTTTTATCTGTAGTAATGAGTCTTCTATATTATCTACATTTTCACACAGCAGTTATGAAGCTTTACTCTGCGACTTCTGTTTCCCTTGGGCTCTGCTTCAACTTATAGCAGCACAAGAGAATGAGTTAGTTTTCAAGGTAAGAGTTTCTGTTAACCTCAATAATATGAAAGTTTACAAAAGGATTCCACTGGCCAAAAACCACTTGCATTTAACTTTTATTTTTTTTTATTTTTTAATTAGGGTAGCAAAACTTAATTAGTTCTAAATGTAAAAAAAAAAAAAAAAAAAAAAAAAAAGAAGAGACAAATATACTAAGATAAAGAACTCAAAATATGGTTCATGTTTCTTTCTATTCCTGTGAAATTATGCTGTTAATAAAATGTACACTTCACAGATATACTTCTAACTAATATAATGCATACTGTATTAAATATAATTAATATTTTTGGGGGTGATTAACACATAAGCAGTATTTCTGTACTCTGTCATCACAGTTTCAGTCTCACTTCTTTGGTTATCTTGCAAATGGGTAGTTAAATAAGTTTGAGAGAATACCATCTTCTAATGAATAAGACACTGCAGATAAACAAACATGCATGCAGTGTATTTTCAGCAATTATAATCACGGTCAATATGCACCTTTAGAGAGAAGTGAGCTATAAGCCAAAAAAAGCCACCAAAACCCTATAATAAACACTCTAAACAATTATACCAGGATTTCTCCTGGAATAATAATAGTAATAATGATAATAATAAAAATTAAAAGCATGGTGTATTCTGCAGTGTTAAGTTATCCATATTTTGCTGTGGCAAATTTTCCCAGATAGAGAATTCCAAAAGCAGGGCCCCAGATAAAAATCCCCTAAACTAACACAGCTGATCTCAGAAGTGCCATATATACCGAAGGTGTCAAATAAGGCAGTTGATGGGAGGAGTTGTTTCCTGGAATGAAAAAAAACTTACTTTATCAAGCTGACATTATCATGGTTTGGAGGATATGCACTGAAAATCACTTGCAGTTAGCTATGAAAATGGAACCATGAGGTAAGAGCGTCCTGCACTAGAGGCTGGTTAAGGATGATGTAAGACCTCAAGAGAAATGGATAGAGGTTGAGTCTTTGAAAGTTTTAGGGGGTCTTCATGGACTAATTTCAAGTCTGTTATAATGACAACAAAAGGGACCCCCATCACCAGAAAGCAAAGCATGCACTTTCGTCACAAGCTGTAGATAAAAAAAATAAAAAATAAAATAAAATAAAACAAATTTATGCTGTTCATCTTGCATGGAAAAACAGGGGCAATTTGTCCACTTAGAAAAAATGGGGTCAAACACCTTCCAAATCCCCAGAACTTCTTTAATTTATTTACCCATATACTTCACATCTGGACAAGTATTACTTCTTTTTAAAGATCAGGTAACAGAAATATTTTTAAAATCTGTGTATTTCCATTAACTGCTTCACAAATGTAGGGATAATAAAGAAACTGTAAAATACAGGCCTTGTAAAAAAAAATAGTGGAATAAAAGTTCTATATGAATGATAGCGCAACACAAAAATAAGTCAGAGCAGCTTTGCATAGAATATGAACAGGGGAAATGGTAAATTGAAACTTTATGGGATCTTACACATAAGCACCCTCATAAAGAATTAGCAGTTCCACTGCACAATCCTCTGAAGTGTCTTTTAGAGGAAACCAAAGGGGTTTAAAGCAAAGACATATACATATAACTCATGTTTCTACACAGAGAAAAAAAATCAAAAAGTTAATTTGGGAATTTAAGATGAAGAAATTATGCTTAATTATTACCTAAAACATCCCATGGGAGAACATTTATTTAAATATATTTTGCAATTTAAATCTAATTAGCATGATATTAGCAATTCCAACAACAAACACGTAAATTGGCAATTCAAAATGCTGACTTAATTTCATTTTTGTTCAACGTAAATATACAAATTAGAAATATTTCTCTCATTTTGTTTAGCAAATTGCTATATTATAATAGGGGAGAGTTGTAACATATTAGACATGCTTGAATCCAAATAAAAATGGGAAGCTGAAGGTGCCAAATACTTCTCCAAAGGTATTTAGCACTTTGCAATGGTCAGTCCTTAAAATTTAGCTATGACTATTACTTGTTTGGTAGTGAGTGAAATCACATATTGTAATTTCTCTCAATGCACCTTTTTGGGACTGGCTTCACCTTGGAGAACAGACCCCATGACTGCCCCGCTCTAAGTCTCTATTTCTGGGCCATTTCTCAAAATGGAGCGTCTGTTGTTCGTTATTTCCCTGTTCTACTCTTTCAGTAGCCCATGTGTGTCATCTAGCATCTGGACTTGGAGCACATGGCTTCCTGCAGTGTCACAAGCTGCTTCATGACCTTGGGAGCACCAGTTAATCTTGATATCTCTCCATCATTCCCCCCTCTGCTTGCTGGTTAGTCATGAGAAGCCTGGACTTGATGGTCCATCTTTTGCAGGAGACGCAAGACAGGGATTGCACACTTTGCCAGCACGGACTAATAGCTTCTCTGTTGTATCCTGAGAGGGTCTTTAGCATTTGTCCTGATAGCATGTAATTCCCAGCCTTTTCAAATTCCCAATTACTTGCCTACTTCCAATCCTCTTCAAGGATTCTGGGAAAGTGTGGTTTGACATTGTTTTCTCATGACAATTTTAGATGAAATATTTGTGGATTTTTTATAGGACAAGCCCAACAAATTTCTTTGGTGTTGAACAAGCTCAGGTAATCCATAAACCATTTTGATCTAAATTATGAAAAGAAGCAATTAGATATGAACTATTAGGAAAAATTCTGTTGATTTTCAACTGGTAACATATTTTCCTTAATTAAGCCTTAATTAAAACACAACCTTAATTAAAAGCATTGTTTCCATCAACAGAGAAATTGGAGCTTTATAGAAATATGAACAGCAGTGCTCAGTGGCATCACTTCAAATGCGCATGTGCTATATAAAAGCCCTTAATATTGTCAGAGAAGAGACTGACATAACCGCGTGTGTCAGGACACCTTTTGCTAATGCCACTGAACAACACGCAGCGACATGATACACAGAGTTGAGTGACACAATGGCTCGTGTCAAAGAACCAGATGTAGTACTTTGAGGATGTCAAGGTACATTGAGCTTTTGTGAACTTCGGCATACCTAGAAGCAATATTAGATCATCACTGTATGAACTGAAAAGCAGTGGACTATAACAGCCAGACAAAATCTAGTTTCATGTAGTGTAAATAACTATAGCTTACATTCACATATCATAATGATGCTGATTATAAATCATGAAGAAACTTGTGTTACTGTTCTTTCTTATCTTAGTTTACTGCATTCCTATATACTGTCATGACCTGAAAATATTAAGAGGATGCTAAGCAGTATGTACAAATAGTCAAGAATAAATTATACAGATGAAGAAAAAAATGGATTGTTGAGATAATAAATATATCCACTGATACACTGCAGCATCATGAAAAAAATATTTCACTGAGAAAAAAAAACCCCAAACCTAATAGTATAGCATGCAGTCCAGCCTCATCATTATGGGACAGTTTTGGAACACTTAAAATTATTTCTTTAAAATAAAATACTGTCACTTTTTTGCTTCATAATGCCTACAGGCATATGCTGTCTTTATACCATCATCCTAATTAAGAGAATTCAGTAGCAGGTAAAACACTAAAACTGTTCTGCTCATTTTACTGCAAGTGTTAAATATAGCTTGATTCACAAGGCTAGAAAATTGTCCCATTATATTCAACAGGATTAAATATGTACTTCTTTAAGCTGGTCATTGTTCCAGCGAAATGGTTGCGTGCCTCTTCCAGTGTCTTTTGGGAAGCGAAAGGACATATTTGCTAGTTCACTTGCGAATCTTTGTGAGTGGGTACAGTGCTGCAAAAGGTTAACGCTGGTGAAGAGGGTTATATAAATATGACCGGGCATCACTAGATGTCAGTATTGCAAACGGGCTCGTGCTGCTGTTTATCCATAAAAGCAGGGCATGCATGCATCTTGGGGAAATTCTTTTTTAAAAGCGCTCACTGGCAGGTAGCTGTCTCCTTTTGCATTTGGAAAATGCATTGCACATTTTGATGGTCATGATATCAGTAAAGTGATAAACAGTTCATGAAAAAGGCAGTACTTAATTTGGGACTTTGTTTTTTACATATTGTGGGTGACATAAAGTGTAAAGGTTGGACTACCTGAATGGCAGCTGTTCTTATGCTGGACTGTTGTTTAGGACTACTTAATGCTGCCAGGTAACAATGTGGCCGGGGGGGGGGGGGGGGGAAGGAAGGTGTATTTATGAGATGAAATATTTTGAAATGTTGTGAATAATATCTGACTGAACTGTGCCTTTACGATTTCAGCATGAATTTGAAGTTGCCTGTCCCTTGCAGGGAATAAAAGTTCAGCACTCTGTTCTCCTGAGAGGTCACAGCCCTTCTTTTGGTGAGGAGATCAAACAGCCCGATATCAAATTCAGTGCTATGTGTTATTTGTGGTTTAATACTTGAGGGTCAGGACTAAGAAACAGGCCTCTGAGATTTATATCTTGATTTTGCAATCAGCCCTTCTTGTGAACTTCAACAAGTTACTTATCTCTCCGTTACAATTTCCTCATCCTCAGAGAAACAGAATTAAGGGAAGGAGGCATGACAGGATGTGAATAAAGAGAGTCTGAAAAGTCTTTTTTTTCCAGATTTTTTTTTTTCTGAGGGGTGAGTGATTGCTGTTCTACTTCTTTCAGAAGGTCGTATTTTTAATGCAATTATCATTTAAAATGTACAATGGGGAAAAAAAAGAATTTTAGGGTGTCGCCTGTTAGCAATCTGTGAGAGATACTAGCTAGGAAACATTCGCATCATTAAAACATGAGAACAATGCTGTAATTCATGTTGCATAATTCAGAAATCAACACAGCAGAGTGTTAATAAACAATAGATTTGCCCTGAGGAGGAGATCTATAACAGTCAGTACTGTCAGATCTTGCACTAGAAATTATGGTTGAATTTACAGAAGAATAGACTTTTCCTCAAAACTGTGTCATGAAAAGTTTTGCATGTTCAGCTTTCCTAATGCAAATATATTCTTATTAGTGTGAACAGGGATCAGCTGTAGTATATACATTGTTGCAATACATACATCCTGGAGATTATTTTCATCATGTTTAGACTCAAATTTGATTTTGAAAATGATGCTAATGGAAGAAATTCTGCAGCCAAAAATTAAGTATAGCTTACTTGCACTAAGTAAAAAGACAATAGAAAAGACATGAGATAGCTACTGATTCTAATTGTCTTTTTCTATTTTTTTCTCTCTGTTAGAATATGCAATTTCTTCAGGCCAAGATCCAGCGTCAGTATCAAGGATAAAAAGTGCTCTACTTCCCATTGTCATTAACAACAACAAACCTCCTATGCTGAAACAATACAACATATGCATGATAGCTGAACAACAAAGTGTCTTCTAAGGCAAGAACGATGATCAGTTATTAAAAAAAAAAAGTCAGAAAAGTGTGAACACTGTCTAATATTACCAACAAATAATTATAAAGCTATCTCAAGAAGCAAATGAACAGTGAAATATCCAGGCCAAAATAAAATGCAGTGCAACTAAAAAGAGGCCAAAGGATGAACCATGTTATTCATCTTTTTTTCTTTAGCTGAAATAATTTAAAACGCTTGAAGTTGTTGCTACTAATTATGAAATAATCTCACCAGTTCACTCCTAAAAACTTCAGAGTTAGTCTAGAGGGAGAATTAGAAATTATTTAATTAATGTACTCCAAATAGTCAAGCTTAAATTGTGTCTCATTAAAAAGCCTCCCCCACTGTTGCTGCTGGCTTCTGGAAATTCAGTGTTTCCACTTACATGTCCAGGGCTAGAGCTAAAATAGGAGCTAATTAGGGGAACATTAAACTATTGTTTACATCAAATTAAAGAAGTTTTATGATGCAGAAACTACAGAATAAAGTAATTCTACACATAAAACAACACAATGAATAGAGTTAATAGAGCACCACTACAGCATCAGCTTCCTATGAGACGTACAGCAGAACAGTATTAATTTGCCAATTCTGTTATCTGGCTTACGCGGATGAGTTTGCCTTTCTTAATTCCAGTTGTTTCAAGTAGTGAACACATATGATGATTCCTTTACTGTGTTAAATGACTGATGTGATGCCAACCTGGACTATACAGGTATGTAACTATCAATGAGGATGTCAAGTATTGGATTACTTTATAGACCTCCTTGGATTTGGAGGATACCTAACAGAAGCGAGTTGCTTTTAATTCCCATTTTTAATCTTGGATAATTTGGGCAAATTTCAGAACAAGCATATATGAACATATGGTGTTTTAAACCACAACAGAAGGTCCTGATAGGAGTAGGTGTACCATAACTGAAGGGATGTGTTCTGTTAGTTTAAAATGGCTTTTACTGAATTTCTAATGAGAAGATAAAAGAGATCCCAGTTATTTCCCACATGGAAGACACTGAATACTAGCCACCTCTGCCTCCTGCTTTATCATCAAAACTAGATCAGGAAAAGCTGGTATCTTCCTGCACAGCTGGAGCTTCAAATTAAGCAGTAATCCTCAAGACTACAATCTTGCCTCAACACTGTTCAACCAAGAGCTTTGTGACAGCATTTTGCTGGAAAACAAAGACTTCACATATATGAGCAGCAATAAATAAAACCAACATATACATACACATACATTCAAGAACTATAGAGGTAATGAGAGAATAAAAGATGTGATTGTCTTTCAAACAGCCATGAGAAACCTAGGCTGAAACACCCCAGTAAGGAGAATCACTTGATTTTTCAAACTACACTGACTATAACCCCATAACAATTCATCCATTCCACCAGGTCTTGAAAAACAAACTGCAAAGCTGCAACGGGCACAGCTGGTTGGGAATACATGAGGTAACATTTTACTTTGCTCATTCCGTCCACCAACAAAAAAAAAGAAAAAAGAAATCCGTATGTGTTCCCTACCTATGAGCATAAGTGCACTAGCACTGATATAACTTTTTAAAAATAATGCCTAGTCTTTCCCAAAGAGCCTCTATTTATTTCTTAAGATCTAATTTTGTCCTGTGAATAATACAACTAATCAAAGTTTCCGTTGCAGCACTACAGGAAGATGTTCCCATAGTAGCTGTATGTAAAGACGAGCTTTCATGCTTACTCTGAACCTTGGAATAGTTAGGGTTGGCCCTGCCAGTTCTACAGCCTATTTGCTTGCCAAACTCAAATTTCTTTTTGAAGAATACCCCATCTCCCTAAAAGCAAAGCAAAGTGAAGACTACGGCCAAACAACATAAACAATATAACCTCTCAGATTTTTTCCTTGTTCAAATAAATAAATATACATTAAACCCACACAAACTAATAAATAAATGCAGATCCTTTGTTCTGGAAGGATTAGTTTAAAACTCTCCAATTTTTTACTTTGCTTTGTAAATTTCAAGGAAAATAATAGAAAAAAATCTTCAATTCTTGCATTCTGAAGCCTCCAAAATGCATGTCTACTATATGGCTAGTCTGCAACAAATAAAAATCACCAGTAGTATCATAACATTACAGGAAAAAAAGAAAATCCATTAACTTCAATACAAGAAATAGTCGAGTAC
Organism: Balearica regulorum gibbericeps; assembly: GCF_011004875.1. Lineage (NCBI taxonomy): Eukaryota > Metazoa > Chordata > Aves > Gruiformes > Gruidae > Balearica > Balearica regulorum. The sequence goes on from NC_046186.1 coordinate 25,152,333, forward strand.
TCTTCGACAATGGGTTCATAGCCTTCAAATGAACTTAATAATCTTGAGTAAGTCATATTAATTTACAATTGTCTGGTATGAATCAAAAATTCCTTTCAGCAAGCATCAGAGAGATGATGAGATACTCAAACTTCAGCCCTCAGTCCCTCTTGAATTTCATATACAGAATATACAGTTCTCACCCTCCAATTCGAGAAGCTCCGATGCGCATTCTTGGTTCCCCTGTTTTACAAAAGGGATCTTTTTTAGTGATTAAAAGTCCTGTTTCTTCTCTTGCAATGAATTAATATCAAAGTAACTGTAGCATGAACCTGAGTAATGATAGTATTAGGAATTTATTTTTGTGCAGCTGGACTTCAAAACTTAATTACACTCTTAGTCTCAAGGTCAAATGTCAGAACAGAACCTGGAATGAATTTTAGATCAATATCAGGTATCTGAGATCTGAAGCTAATGTGTGCTGATACCAGCATAGTAAACCCTTTACTACATAACAGAAATCAACAAACTGTCATGAGATAACATTAACTATTTTAATACTGTATACAAGGAGATACTTCTAATTTAAATCTCATAAGTATGAAGGACATGCAACTGCATTTAGCTATAACATTGTCAGAGTTTGCTTCTGTTTACTACATTTATTTTAACTTCTGGTACACTGAAGCAGGAAAACTGAGCGCTTTTATGTACTGTAGTTACAAGACTAACTTCTCTGTTTTTAAACACCAAAGATCTAGTGCAACAGATTCTGTATTCAGCAGAAAGGCTTTGACACACTTCAGGATTCTTCTCCATAAATCATTAATGAGGTAAAGGCCTTTCATACACATGTACATGTGAAGAAAAGGGTATTTCATATGAGGTAGGTCTTACATCCCAGGAAGTCCTGAGCAGTCCATGGCATATATTTACTTCAGGTTTTGTACATTGTTTCCAAGGAGTGCATAATATACATTAAATAAATGGTCAGCTGGATATTATATTGAGTCAGTAATCCTTTTACTCCCAGTGATAAACTTCAAGGAACCATTCAGCTATGTACACAGACCATGTAACCATGAAACACTACAGAGGTAAATAAAACACCAGCACTGTAGTTCTTTGGGTGACATGTTTAACCACTTAGTATGCTTGTATCAAACACGTCTTACATAGTTTTATCCATATGCCTTTGCAATTGCATTTTCCTTCCTTTAGTTGTTAAACTGACTTAACAGAGAAACCTACCACCCGTTAAACACTTGGATCTACCCTGGAATTTACAATGTGCAATAATCATCCCAACTTTGTTTTTTCATTCCAAGATTTTACATGTGATGCATAGTGATACTTAACCATGAATATATTTAGGCATATATTAGTGGGGTTAAATTGCTAAAATGAAAATATTTTGCATCTGTGTAGAGTTTATTTTATATCACTGAAGTAATGGGTTAATTTCCCTCAGAAAAGCAAAGACTTTCCTAAATTGTTGTGGCTTTTTTTCAAAGTCTATTCAATTTTAAAATTTTCAGATTAACAAACCAAAATACATTTATTATTAAGCAAGCGTTTTGGGATGTCTCAGCTAGAAACACATTGCCTGATCTTGGTACACCTTATAAACGGATCTTTTATGGCTTACTGAAGACAGTTGGACAAACCTAAATTCCCTTGTTAGATATTTCTGAAAATCATCACTTAAAGACACAGCTGGGAACTTTATTCACAAGCATTGAAACTACCTGAAATTATTATAGTTCTTAAAATAGCAATAGAGGAGAGGTAACCTAAAGATGGTCTCTTTTATTTCTATTTTTAGCTATCTAGTAAGTTGCTCTGCCCAGCCTTGATGCTGCATAAAACCAGAAGCTATACTGATAAAACCAAAATGAGATGTTTAAATGAACTCCACTGAATTATTTTGGACTTATAGCCAACAGGAGTTGGAAGTGACAACAATAAACATTTCCTTCTTCAGATGCATTTCTATACCGTAACGAAACTCCTGAGGAAGCTCTAGAAGACTTTGCCATGAAAATGGTGATTCCTGCATACAGAAGGGGACTCCTCAGCACATAACACATATCGACTGTATGAGCACTCATTGGAAATTTTAAATTCATCATTCTCTACTTGATGGGAGCGAGAGGAATTGACTAGCAGAAGATAGGAAAGATATTTTGCCAAACCCAGTGCATTTGTATCAGAACCTTCCTGGTTTTGGGGAACTTTTGTGAATTGAAAACTCTTCCTGGTTTACTTGACAGTGGGTTCTGTGACATTGGTTCAAATTATAATAAAAACACTTGCAGTGCTTTCTAGATTTGACAGAATACAACTCTTGAGGACTTATGTCCTGAATCTCCTACTTTAAAGGTTTTTCAGAAGTTAATCATAAAAATCATCGAGCAGATTAAAATGCATTCACAATGTATACATAATGCACAGTGTTGTAAATAACCTCTGAATATGCATTATCAAGATTGTAAGCTCTATGGGAAGTCCTTAAAAAGCACCACAGCATTTCTTTGTTTTCAAAGGCCAAAATGCAAAGCACTAGATTTACTCTGGTAAAATCTCCATATAGTTCAACTGAAGTGATTGAAATTACTCTTACATTTGTCAAAAATAAATTTAAAAATATGGGCGTTACCAATTTTTATTTAATATTAAAAATTTTATATGATTTCCAGCTTGACTAATTCAAAGCACATCTGTTGGACTTTGGCAGCTCACATGAAGAAATGTTTTTCAATGCATAATTTTTAAAGTAGTCCCCTCCATTATCTATTCATTTTTATGGGAAAGATCAAGAGCTGTAACATTTAGAAATCAGCATCTATGTGGTACTTTTGTTATAATGTTTAACATGAATAACCACATAATTACATATAAGAGAAAGATTTATATAGCAACCTGTAACTGCTCATGTCAAAGTTATGTGCAATGGCTTGAAAGGAACCATTAAGTTGTAAATGGGCAATTTTTTTTTAATTTTTTTTTTTTTAAATCTAAATATATATTTTTCAACAGAAGTTTGTGGTCCTTTGGTGCTAGTCTGGTCTATTAGGTAAATAGCAGCCACATACACATACATAGCTGTGTGTGGTTTTAAAATATATATACACATACATATATAGAGATATACACACAAGAGACCATAATAAGTGTTTTCTAGCTCATCACTTATCTCAGATGATACGTGCTTTATAACTTTTGTATTCATCTCATTCATATGATAAACATTAATTTAGTGAGAATTTCTAGTCTTGGACTGTTAAGTTTTTAAAAATTGTCTGAAAAGAGTGTTGGCATTGAGGCACCAAAATAAACATAAATTCTAAGTGAAGCAGGAGCATTTACAAAAGATTGTACCTGATTTCAGATCTTGTTGGTTTATATTAATCACATGGTAATTGACCTCTGATCAATAGGATGTGATCAAAAAGATTGCGAAGAATGAATATAACCACAGTACAACACTGACTCAGAAAGATACAATTGCAAGTTTGCCTCGAGTTCTAGCACCCAATGAAACCAAAAGAAAGCTGTATTAATAGTGAATTTCAGTTTCTGTCAGGCATTTTTCTTGTTAATAATCCTTAGCACTCTAATTGCATGGCATTTTGCAAAGCTCACAAACAAATTACCTGCTCCAGACTAGTTGGGTATAACAAAAACAATTATGTATCCATAATTCATGTTTCATATGTTCTATTTTTTCCTCTAAGTTAACTACCATAAACAAAGCAAGTTCTGGGTTTGCCTGTGCTGACATGTCAAGTTATAGCCTTACCAGGAGCCTCAAGTCTAGCAAGAGCTTGAATGAAAGTTTGATTTACTCTGTGTATACCAGAATTGTAGAACTTGCTTTAACATGGGAGCTCACATTCTACAGTAGTAAGTCTTTTGTCCTAAAGAAAACAGGTTTTCTGTGAAGTGGAAGTGATTTTTTTTGCAGTGGTCTGTATGGACAAATCAAACATGATCTACTGGAGGAAGAGGAAAGCCAGGTAGCTGATCCTAGTTAATGTGCCATGTATGTCCTAAACTAGGTAGTGCTGATGTAGAGGCTAACACGTGGCTAAGCTCTTATCCCATTGGTAAATGTAGTTCCATTCTTAAAGCCAACATAGGGCTCTTTAACTTTTTATGTCTCTCTCTACGCCTATAAATCACTATTTTAAACCAGTTTAATGATCTCTAATGCACTTGTTCATGGTTTTAAAGCACTTGGGACTGAGGTGTCTGCAATTGCCTAAGGGATAATGAGGTATGAGTTGGGTCAGGCAGAGACGATGTAAGTCCATTACAGTAAGAAGTGAAGTGAAAAAAGTGAGTTTAAAGAGAGAGAGTGCTTGACACACAGGAAGGCGGCTGCCATTCCTATATTGTGGAGTGGGACTATCAAAGGCAAAGTAGAAAGAGGGTTGGGGGTGAAGAGAACAAACGGAGCACAGAGGAAAGAAGACTGGGCAGAGTGAAGGCCCTTTAACAGAAATTAGATGCACTGAGAAACAGCACCTGACTTTAAAGATGAGAACGAAGGTTCAGATTTCACATATAAGAACAAAGATGAAGTCGTCGGTGAAGAGTTTCCAGGGGGAGCAGTGACACACTAGAAAGAGAAGAGTGGAATATTTTATAAGGGGGGAAGGACGGAGGAGGAGGAGGTTAGTTCCATCATCTGCTAGGAAACCCTAGGCCAAGATTGTAGCCCTTTCCAAAATCTGAATATTGCTGAAATCTGAAGTATTTTGTCCAGGGAGGAGATTTTCTGATTTAAAGAGAAGGATGTAGCGGTGATTTTTACACATAGGGCTATGCACCCATTTGAGAACCACCTATGTTCAAGCGGTGCAGGAAAGAGATCTTAGCCTACCAGTGGAAAGAAGGAGTTGCAAACTGTCAGGAAACGGAGTAGATGATAGATACTGTGAGTTATGTGGAGGTGCAACAGACAACAGTGCCAGTAACACAGGTATCTATTTATTTTCAGATAAACAGGTCCTTAACAGTATCATAAACCAAAATCAGTAATCATGTCAGAACAACCCTTAAAAGACAATGAATCTTAGAATTTTGTTGATTTTTTTTCTCAAAAAAATGTAAACATTCATCATAGAGGTACATCTAGAGGTCTTCAAATGCCTGTGCTCAAGAATTAAGACTTTTCTTTGTACACCAACATGAAGCAACTATCATTTGCAAGAAGAATCACATTGCACAATTATTTCTATGATTAAAACTTGAAGTGCTCCCAAAAGATCTCAGCACGATAGTTGGTATGTCCATTGCTAAACAGAATGCATACCATTAACACAAGTGGTCTCCATGCAGAACAGGGGGCAACACCATGGAAACTGTTGAAATTGTGGTGTTAACACCAAGTCATCTTATTGTCAGATAATGCAAAGGTGATGTTTGTGTAATGCTTTGCAATGTTGCTTAAAGTGATGCAACCGCAGTTTCCCATTTGTGGATGCCTCGTGCACCCGCTTACAGTCTTTTTTGAATGCCAGTGCTTAGCCACAAAGCAAATGCTTTAGAGGATTTCACTGCATTCCTGCGTGGCTGATGGGAGCACTGAGAGGATTCTAATAAGTGGCAAACATTGAAAAATGAGGACTCTTGACATTAGGTGAAAGACACATAGCCTGTCTCCTGAAACAACCATAAAATAAATTGAAACAGTAACAATGTCCTTTCCCTCCAATACATGCATGATGGAACTGTTATAAGCTTTGTCTAATGCAGTTAAGCAGGCTGATATAAAGGCACCTTATTAATAAAAGGAAAGGTATGCATTTCTAAAGGGAGGACATCTCCCTAAGCTGGATACCAAACACATCACATGAAAAAGGTGTCTGTTTTCCAATTAGTAACATTCCTATAGTTGTAAATTGAAAAAAGGTCTGCTAATCATCCTCTCACATGCCTCATTTGATATTATTCCTCTACACATTTGGACTTTTCTTTCTCTTTCATAGCTGGCGTTTATAACTCCACATCACATCTCCAATTCTTAACACAGTCATTTATATGCAGTGAAAAGCTGGAAGTGGCTGATAGCCACTAAACAGAATCTCATTTGGGACTAACAGCTTTGGGTGATGGCATCTAAGGCGGTGGGCCAGAAAGGAAAAAAAAAAAAAAAAAAAGGATGGGGGAGAAGGAGGGGTTGAACATGACCATTCATCTAACATAAAAGGCAATCGATTGCCATGCAGCTCAATAGAACTGCTGATTTGGAATTCATTCAAATACAGAGCCCTGAACAGAATCCTTGAATGAGTAAACAATTTGCTTTTGTTAAAGACACATGAGTTCTCTCATCATCGGACATTAAAAAACAATGCACAGTAAATATTCTGAGCTCAGGTTAATTGCAAAAGAAACTTCTCATTCAGTTTTAGAAATGACTCTAAAAAAAGTATAATTTAATATTGAATTGAAAAGTGTGCTCAATCAGTGTTAGACATGTTCAAAAGTTTATGAATAATTTCTTTTATAGATGGTTGACTCCAACTTTTAAGGGCAGATATGGACACCTGAAAAACAACGAAAAAATAATAGCAGGAGATACACAGATTAGTGGGTTGGTTTTTTTTAAAGCACATATTTAATAACTATGTGGACTTTTGCTTATATTCCAGCAACTAATGGCAATCAAGAAAAAGGGCTTTACACTCTTTATAATGAGAATAACCCAACCAAAGCATATATATTGCTCCAAATAAAACTCATTTGAACGTGCAAGGAGGTTTAAATTTCATTTCAAGAAAACCAGATAGAAACAACCTGAAATACCATTTGAGAAAATCACACAGAAAACAATAAAATATATTCATATCTATTAAAAGAATGAAAGAAAACCAAGTTATGAGACAAGTTTAGTAACATTGGTTACTTAAGGTCAATTTCCTATTTATAGATAATTTTTTTTTCAAGAAAGGAACCAAGTATATGATTTATCCAAACAATGGCAACAAAGACCAGCGCTAAATCTCTTGTCTAAAAAAGAAAATAAAGGGAAATTGAGATTTTAAGAATGTTATCCTGAAGGTACTGGACTCCCAAAGTGAAACAAATGGTTAGGAAAATTACACACTGCATGTAATAGGTTGCTGATATTCACATAAGATCTTGGGGTTTGAGTTGTTTTTTTTTTTAAAAACTACCTCTGTGTTTGTCTAATATGCAAACTTTGTTCCTGAACTGTGAAGCTGGGAACTAAAATTGAGGTTCTCCTGAGAACAGAGCTCTGGTTCTGGATTATTATTAGTAACTCTCTGGGGAAAAAAAAAAAAAAAAACACAAAAAAACCAACCAACCAACCAAACCCACAAACAACCAAAAAACCAAACCAAACAAAAACAAACAAGCTTGACAGTGATTCTACATAAGCCTTTCATCAATAAATATATGTTTAAAATAAAAAGAAATATGAAAAAATAATGTGCAAGAGAATTTGAGAGTTTAAGGTATTGGAATCTAAGTTGGTGTTTGGAAAAATTGCCCATCAGTAGTATAGTAGATGTAACAATACAATATTATACCTTATCTGAAGAAACTTTTGAATCTTACCAAAAGAACAGTCAAATATTTCAAAATGACCTCTCAGTCTGAGAAGTCTCCATCCCATTAAATATATTAATGTGAAATATCATTTTAATCATATCTGTTGCCCACCTCCTATAGATCTTGGTTAAATATTTGGTAGATAGCCTGTGACTGGAGCAAAGGCTGCTTTAGTTGGTTGGGTTTTAATGCACATTTTTCAGTGGTTCTTCTAAGAAGCAGCTGTCTATAAAAGCCAAATAAGCAACAAGAGGAGACTTACTTAAACAAGTGGTTTTGGGGTGGGGGTGGAGTTTTTTTAGTTGAAAATACCAGATTGCAGTGTTGGAATACAATGTATATCTAACTATATTTAAAGCAGAATGTTGATATGTATTCCTCTAAAAGTTCGTTACTACCTAAAGGACCTACAAAAGCTGTGTTGTGGCCATGGAAAGCTAAGGTTTTCTCTTGAAAAGTTGAAGTAGGCAGGTAAAATGAACAGATAAAGGAATACAGCAAAACAAAGCTCTGAAGGTATTTTTATTTATTTTTTTCCCAACAAACCTTCAATCATTTTCGGTAACAGTGACCAACTGAGACAAGACAATGTATGACGTGTTTTGCCTGACAAGCTACAACTCAGTGATGTATAAGAACAATGCTCATTCAATTCCATGATATCAAACAATATGCTCAATGTCACTGAAGGAGACTTCCACTGATGTTGGTGACAATTTGAGCTGGAAATAGGGAACAAAAGAAGTCCTAATATTTCATATCATTACTAGCAAAGACATAAGGCCTTGTTGAACTGTGGCTGCTGAAAGTCAGTAACACCTTACACTTAATTGCAATCTGTTTTGCTCAGCCTCAGTAAAGATTAAAACGTCCAGTGATTTCTTTACTTTTAGACCAGTATACCACAAGTCTCCAGATGGATCAGGCTTTCTGTGGACTAGTCTTGGCCTGCCTAGAGATTTCTTTTGACTTTTGCTTTGCTTAGTGCAATTATGTGGTGTCGCACATATTGTTATATGTATTTTGTACCCAATAGATAGTTACGACATGTAGTTACGTCAGTTTAACTATCTATGACTCTTCCAAAAACTATATCAGAGTAAGGTCTAAATTTGTCCTGCACATTGGAGAATGCTTTTCTCACACATATGAATTTCCTCTTATGACCTCTGCCAGACTGATACCTTAATTAATACCATGTTTAGACGAGGATGCCTCATACCTTCTGTTGTCCTCAGAATGCCAGTCATAAATTCAAATCAGCCACGTGCTGAATTAATTCATTGTTCTTAGTTAAGATTACAAGTGAGGGGAAAAATTATGATTGCTTGTAAGAAGAAACAATTTCCCTTTAGCACAAAACTCAGTTTTTCAAAATGTGTATGTATATTTCCAATTAACATAATCAAATAATGAGAATCAACACAATAAAATGGTGGTTTGAGGGAACAGAATAAGAAAATGGATTTTATCTTACTGATAAGAGGAAACCTAAATTATTATGCAACTTTTAAATTAATTCAAAATTTACAGAGTTGTTTTTGTCTTCAGTTGTGACAGGTTCTCACCTAAAAATATATAATCTTTGACTGGTTTGGTATGTGTGAGATTTGAAGCAAATCCTGAAGCAGAATAAAATGCAGGCATTTGAAAGGCTATCTTTGAATGTACCATTCCTGAAGAGTAAATCTTGGCCAAATTTTCAATAACTGAAAAATCCTGTGAACTGCAATCTCTAGATAACATGGTTTGTTCTGGTCTTTAGATGGGCTGGAATTGAACTGCCTGTGTAACCTATTTGTGCCACATGTTTTTGACTGTGTCCTCATATCTAGAAATTAATATGTAGGACTAGTCCATTTGTTGTGCTTCACACCCCAAAAATCTGGGCTACGACTCGTTAAAGATAATTTTCACTGAATATTTCTAAGTTCATTAACCAAAAGAAATCCTAGTGATTAATACGTTTATCTTTTATTTACAGTTTATTTCTGTTCTGTGCAGCTGTGTAACCTGATAAACTCCTTTTTTTTCATTGTGTGTTAAATGTTAGTGTCTCACTCAATGTTACTTGGCTGCAAACATAAACATCATCATTTCCACTTTCAAGCACTGGAAAACTGCCACCTTTTGATAGCACGAGTAGGTGAGCTGGGGATGAAATTGGGCCTCTAAGAAAGAATTAAACATTCCTTCCTCATTTTGTGCTAAACCGAAGTCTACAGAAACAAAAATAGATCATTCCATTTACCAAGTAAAACATTTCTACATCTAATGCCAACTGAAATAATTCTAAATTTCGAAACTAAATTTACGGCTATAGTGCATTCTTATTAATTTTGTCAAAGCTCAGATTTCAGCTGAGGAGCCCACGAGAGTAAAGAATTAAGACCTTGCCTCTTTTTACATATTGGGGAGAAAGGCTGAGAAATTTCCTTGAGCAAAGCACTGAAGTGGTTTGTGTAAGCTCTCACTATACTAACTGTCCTATTTTTCTAAAAGACATCTAGTTATTAGTCATCCTTGAAATATTCTCCCCAGAAATGACCTGCTGAACTGTTGGCTCCTTGGAGTGAGATGGAGGAAAATGGGGTGTATTTTCTGAAACTCTGTTTACATAATCTTAGAAAAGCGAAGAAGCAAAGAAAGGATTTGCCTGCTCTCCAGCTGACCTTGAAGTCTGTAGGGCAAACCACAAAAGTTATGTAACAATTAAAACAGACAAGAGGAAAGGAGGCAAATCCTCTAGAATCCCCAAATATAGAAATGCTATATATGATTAAGCCACCATTGTTTTAAATCTGCCTAGTGCATTTTGTGAGCCCAATCTTGGTTTAATTACTGTGGTTAAAAAAAAAAAAAAAAAAGTCACCATTAATTTATAACACGATTCCATATGATATAAAATAAATAAGAACATATTATTTCCAACACAGCTGTTGGAAAATTGAATGCCAATAACATTAATTCCTCAAATTTTAGGCTTCTCAAATTAGACAAAAGTTTGAGTTTGGTATTAAATTTTGGAAAATAATTCTGTCTTCCAATCACATTTGATTTTTTTTTTCCTATGTGTAATGGTCATCTTCTATTAAGACAATTATCAGTAATGAAAAATAGGCAGTAGGGTATTACAATCTTCATAATTTTGCATCATCCAATATTAAGCTGAGATCATTCTACAAAAATGCTGACCTGGCTCAGGATATAAATGGTGATCTGAGGAGACTGTCACTATATTGCAGCAATTAAGGAGAGAGCAGAGTCAGCTCTCTTAAGGTCTATCCAACAATATAACTATGTTTAAAGGAAAAAAAAGTCTAATGTTTTTGCCTTTTTATAATTCCAAAATGCATTCTTTTCCACGCTAATCCACCCTGAGCAGGCTGAGGCAGATATTAGAAGAGAACTTCTATAGAAGTGCTCTAAGACAATAGAGGTTACTTTCATAGTAGCCTGTACACATTCCTCCTTCGTTCCTAAAAAGGCAGTTCAGAAAAGCAGCCTTCATAGATTGCTGTTAATTTATCAGTAATTTATACCTCATATGGGAATAACTGCATTGGGTGCAGTCTCTTTAAAGGGCGAGTGAGTTGAACCCAGGATTGACAAAAGCAGCCAAATAAGTTAAAAGATTAAAGATTAGCATAAGATAAAAAAGCAGATAGTTGATGGATAGGAAGATACTTATCTGGGAAAAAAAAGGGTCCTGTGAATTACCTAGGACTTTTGAAATACTAAATTTTAAAGGAGAAAAAGGGAACATAAGTAAAGCTAGGTGGCGACATGCTACAGCTGTAAACCAGATTATTTTCTGACTTAAAACTTCAGAATGATTTACCTGTCAGGCATCACATCTCCAGTGACGTGCCCTTGACCTGTCAGCCTAGATGCATTAAAATACTCTGCCTGGCCTCTAACACTAATAATGATCACAGGCTATGGCATAAAGAATTCTTCAGAATCCTCTAAAGAGCAAGGGTAAAAGAAGAAGAATGACACAAAATGCTTCACATCACAGTTATAGCCCTGAACTTTTTGTCTGACAAAAAGGTCAGAGGGGGTAAAGAAGACAGATATTCAGGAAATAAAGGTGTTGCTTGTTTTCTTCCAACAATATAAAAAGATTCAATATAAAAAAAGAAACATTGGTAGTGTAAAGGACACAAACTAAGCACTCCACCTCCTTTCTTAATGCTCTTAGAGGGTGCAACTTGATAAGTGCAAAACTGTAATGAATGTGGTCAGAAGCAGAACGGAAAAGTTTAATGAGATGATTGTAAGCAAAATTAGGGCATTCTGTATTCAAACTGTGCTGCATATATTTTGGCAGATAAGATCCATATAATGCCTATGACACGATTTCTTCCTTCCCACAAAAAGAGAGAGAGGGAAGAAAAGAATTAAACCCCCACCAACATACATCTCTCTTACAGAAACTTGAATACTGCTGTTAGAAAAAAACCTAGCAATGCATTTTAAAACATTTCCATTATGAAAGCATATTTGAGAGCAATTACAGTAGGCAGAATAATTAGCTTGGTATTTTGTGGATTGATGGCTTTGAGCATGTTTTGCCCAAGACTGTCATATCTTCTTAGTACCACTTCTGGATAAGATATAGACTGATTTCTTAATTGATCCAACTTTCTGTGTATAGGAGCCCCACAGAGAAAGGAGTCACGTGGCGTGGAAAAAATCCATGGCACGAGGTCCTGCGACCCTGTCAGCAGATACTGTGGCTTTTGAAAGGCACAGCTCTCTCTTACTCTGTGCAGAGTGCACAGACATGCAGGGCAGACACAGCACTCTACTGTCAATGTCCAAAATATATGTGTTCCAGTGAAGGACCTATCAGGGTAGGCTAACTGGGTGATCCTCAGCCAGGTGCCCTGTAGAGCTAGGCAAGAGTTTTCAGCCGTAACACTCTCAGGAATGATGAAGATTTAACTCACTTTAGGAATGCCTTGCAATTTTTTAAACTGTTAATGGAAAAATAGAAGGAAAGAAACTACAGGAAGTTGAAATGTGTATTTTTATAGTTTCTAAATATAAAGTTTTAATTTTAAACTGAATTCCATCAAATGTACTACAGAACAATCTTCCCCTCCAAAACCAGGAGCTACTTCTCTCTCTCCTTCTCTCCTTTCTTTCTCTCTCTCTAGTATTCATATGTACCCTTGTTCGTTACTTCTCATCCCTTGAAAATCTCATTGTATTTACCTTCCCCAGAGGGTTACTCAGTTTGGAGGTTCTAAGAGTCTCCATTTTCCAGATGGCAGAACAGGTCATGAAGGAACATTTTCAGTAATGTCATCCACGGATCTAGCTGGAAAGCTGGAGGAAGGCAGCTGACAAAGTAAGCAGCATCTCAGGTCAGCCAACTGCCTCCTTGGCCAACATCATAGGAGAGACAGGTAGGTTATTCCAGCCTGAAAAGTCCGCCTGCGTCTCAAGTTCACACAGCACTTAGCTTTTGCAGCTTTTGGACCCTAGGAGGAGGCTCAGCACATCGCAGATTGTGCTTCCTTGATCACATACCCCCTAAGAGTGGCAGAAGAAAAGTTCAGGAAACTGCTTCAGAAGTGTAGGCAGAGCAAGGCCGCTGTCTTCCTTCTTCCTCCAGCTTTCCCCTTCTCCTGGCACTCAAAACTAAATGACATTTCCTACATCCATCTGAATTCTCTGATCTTTCCCACAACCTTTTCTTCACAAACCCTTAGGAAACCCATTTGTCCCTGTAGACCCCTTGCTCTTTCAGCACCTCTTTGCAAGACTCCACTTACTGTCTCCACTGCTGAGTGTTCTTGTGCTATTCCTGTTTAAGCAGAAGCAAGAAAAATTGAAAACCTACATCTGCAGCAACTACTTGCCAGAGAAAGAAGTATCTACATTACAGCATTGCTTTGTATTTCACAATCAGAGTAATCAGAGTATATAAGAAAGGATAGGTGTCCTGCTGATATGGAATAGCAACTGCTTTCTTTAAAATCAAGCTATAAAGAGGTTCCCTTTACTTTCAAGGAGCTGGAAGATAGAGCACTCACCTTATTATAATAACCTATTGTGTCGACCAAGATTGAAACCAATCTCTCCCACCTTCTAGAGGAAGCTCTAAGATCAGGCAAGTGTTAGAAACAAACTATTCATGTTTTTTGTTAAGTACGAGTTTTGTGCAACAACATGCAAATTTATGGGGCTAGACAGAATATGTGCATGGACAAAAGTGAGTAGATTTTGTAGTGCAGTGGTTTAACCCAGCAGGCAGCTAAAACAACCACACAATCATTTGCTCAGTTTTCCCCACAGTGGGGGGGGGGGGGGGGGGGGGAATTAAAAAAAAAATAAAACTTGTGGGTTGAGTTAAATACAGTTTAATAGAACAGAAAAAGAAAAAAATTACAATAATAATGATAATAATGATAATAATGATTATTCTATATATAAAATATATACTATACAAATATCCAGCACAATTGCTCACTACCTCAATCCAATATTTAGCTAGTTCTTGAGCCAAACCACCTCCCAGTCCACCCCCCCCCAGTTATATAATGAGCATGGCATCATATGCAATGGAATATTGCTTTGACCAGCTTGAGTCAGCTGTCCTCCCTCCCAGATTCTTGGGCACCCCTCACCTTCTTGTTGGTAGGCCAGTATGAGAAGCTGAAAAGTCCTTGACTGCTTAGCAACAATTGAAACATCAGTGTGTTATCAACATTATTCTCATCCTAAATCCAAAACACAGCACTATAGCAGCTACTAGAAAGAAAATTAACTCTGTCTCAGCTGAAACTAGGACATGTAGCCCAGTAGGAGCTCAGCTGGAAGGCAGAGCTCTATTCCTGCTCTGAAGATTGTTCATTTTGTGATGACTATTTCATGTAAAATACAGAAGCGGCTTTCAGAGGTGGAACTGGAATTCAGGTTTCTCCCACCAAGTCTGGAGTATCCAAACCCAGGTTACATAGTTATACTTCCTTCCCTGCCTTATGAATCTTTTTTTTTTCTGGTGACAAGGCTTCAGCAGGGTTTTCCTTAAGTCCTCCCGTCCACTATACAGGATGGCCTCGTATCCTCGTATCTGTCTCAAAATAGTCTCAGCCTGTGTGCTGGAAAAATTAGGTACTGTATTGCCTAAATCCAGGATCCTAAATCTTTGTCTAGATCTAGCTTCAAGGGGCTGTTCTTAGATCATAAACAAACCCATAGCAAATAGGAAACTGAAGTTTTAAGTTTTAGACAAGCACCAAATCACCAAATATCTTTCATTGTCCACTTGCTAATAAGGAAGGGTTTATAAAGTTGAAGCTGAAATAGGAACTAGACTAAAAAGGTTTACCTTTTAGAACATGCTTTGTCTTCCAAAATTGCATTGAACCCTCAGATACACTGAAATAGTATTGTATATGTGTTGGGTTTGCGTGCAAGGTTTTGGCAGCGGGGGTGGGGCTACAAGGGTGGCTTCTGTGAGAAGCTGCTAGAAGCTTCCCCTGTGTCTGACAGAGCCAATGCCAGCCGGCTCCAAGACGGACCCGCCCCTGGCCAAGGCCAAGCCAATCAGCGCCTCTGTGATAACATATTTAAGAAAGAGAAAAAACAGAGAGAGCTTTTGCAGCCAGAGAGGGGAGTGAGAAGATGTAAGAAAGTCTGCAGACACCCAGGTCAGTGCAGAAGGAGGGGCAGGAGGTGCTCCAGGCGCCGGAGCAGAGATCCCCCTGCAGCCCATGGTGAAGACCATGGTGAAGCAGGCTGTCCCCCTGCAGCCCATGGAGGGAGGATGAGGGGGTGTAGCGATTCCACCTGCAGCCCGTGGAGGACCCCACGCCAGAGCAGGTGGAGGCACCTGAAGGAGGCTGTGACCACATGGGAAGCCCACGCTGGAGCAAGCTCCTGGCAGGACCTGTGGATCCGTGGAGAGAGGAGCCCACGTCAGAGCAGGTTTGCTGACAGGACTTGTGACCCCGTGGGGGACCCACGCTGGAGCAGTTTGCTCCTGAAGGTCTGCACCCTGTGGGAGAGACCCACGCTGGAGCAGTTCGTGAAGGACTGTAGCCCGTGGGAAAGACTCACATTGGAGAAGTTCGTGAAGGACTGTAGCCCGTGGGAGAGACTCCATGCTGGAGCAGGGGAACGATGAGAGGAGTCCTCCCCCTGAGGATGAAGAAACGGCAGAAACACCGCGTGATGAACTGACCGTAACCCCCATTCCCCATCCCCCCGGTGCCGCTGAGGGCGGGCAGAGGTTGAAGCCGGGAGTGAAGTTGAGCCCGGGAAGATGGGAGGGGTGGGAGGAGGTGTTTTAAGATTGATTTTATTCCTCATTCCTCTACTCTGTTTTGCTGGGTAATAAATTAGATGAATTCCCTCTCTAAGTTCAGTCTGTTTTGCTCGTGATGATAATTAATGAGTGATTTCTCCCTGTCCTTATCTCAACCCACAAGCTTTTCGTTATACCTTTTCTCCCCTGTCTAATGAAAGAGGGGAGTGATAGAGCGGCTCTGGTGGGCACCTGGCCCCCAGCCAGGGTCAACCCACCACAGTATACTATAACATCTAGGTATTTGTGCATTACATCACAAGGGACATTCTTCAGTGCAATGCTGCTCTTTGATGTATCAGAGCAGTCTGATCCTCTTCATATCCTATTCCAATGCTTCTGCAGTAGAGAACTTCAATCCCAAGAGTACACTCACTTTCACCAGTGCAGTATGACATGAAGAAGAAAACTGCAACCTGTAGCTACACTGACAAACACCAGGGCAGACACTAAGCACAGGAGGATACAAATATACAAATTATCTTGAGACTGTGATAGTTTCTGTTTATTTTATTAAAGTCAATTAGAAGGCAAATTTCAGAATTACCACTTTTGAAGAGAATAAAGAAGAGGTAAAATGCAAAACCTATCCTTGCAAATTAAGTGCAACATGATACATCAGAAAGTTAAACATTGATTCCAAGAAACATAAAATTGCACATAAAACTCAGGTTTTGAATGTTTACTGAGGAAAAAAAAAACCCTCTCCTTTTTTCAAAATGCAGTTTCATATTATCATTGAGGTCTTGTGAAGTTTTCCACTCTTGGTGTTTCATTTGGATATAGTAATGATTGCTACTTTTGTTCATTGCTTTCTTCATCCGTGTGTAAGACGACCAGATGAAATATTATGTGTTGAAAAATCTATGTGAGAGAAAAAGCCATTAAGTGTAACATATATAGATATATTTTTAAAGTATGCATAGACCTCTAAATT
This sequence comes from Balearica regulorum gibbericeps, assembly GCF_011004875.1. Classification (NCBI taxonomy): domain Eukaryota; kingdom Metazoa; phylum Chordata; class Aves; order Gruiformes; family Gruidae; genus Balearica; species Balearica regulorum. The sequence continues at coordinate 25,169,159 of NC_046186.1, forward strand.
ACTTGGATATAAATATGCTCACAACTCAGAAATAAATATGAACTGAGGATGTGAAGATTAGAACAGTTGTTTTATTTTGTTCATGGTAAAGTGCTCGGCTGCAGAGCAACCAGGAACCACAATTAAGTAGTCTGAGGCTCTGATTACCTTTACAAAAGCAGCTTTCAGAATAAAAGGATATATTATAAACTACAAAACAGCTTAGAAGAGGCATTTTTTTCAGCAGACTTGTTTGCACCAAGGATCAGTCCTTGAAAATGGATGGATATCCTGTGTACTGAAATCATAGAATCATAGAATCATAGAATGGTTTGGATTGGAAGGGACCTTAAAGGTCGTCTAGTTCCAATCCCCCTGCCATGGGCAGAGACACCCTCCACCATAGTGAAGAATTTTTTCCATATACCTAATCTAAATCTACCCTCTTTCAGTTTAAAGCCATTACCCCTTGTTCTGTCACTACCTGCCCTTGTAAACAGTCCCTCTCCATCTTTCCCGTAGGCCCCCTTTAGGTACTGGAAGGCTGCTATAAGGTCTCACCGGAGCCTTCTCTTCTCCAGGCTGAACAACCCCAACTCTCTCAGCCTGTCTTCATAGGAGAGGTGCTTCAGCCCTCCATCTTCCCTTAAAACCTTTCCACTTTTGAATTGAATACTACCTTCTTTCTTCATTCTTTCTTATAAGTGCAAAACCTTAGGAAATGCCAGAATAACTTCGTCAACAAACTACTGGATGAACACTCTGAAGGTCAGAAGTTAATGTAGAATTAGTCAATGAAAATTGCTGTAGGATAGACTAGCCTGCGATTTCACAAAGTATTCAGATGATCTAGCAATATTTGGTCAATTGTTCTTGTACATATTAAAAGTTATGGACCAAAATGCAACTAGACACAGCTTTAGTTATTTCGGTTATGCTTGAAGAAAATTAGAGGTTTTAAAATGCTGATGAGGCCCTAGAAGATGAGAGACTGCTAAATTAGGAAGTCAAAAGATATTCTATGAAGCTTCTTATGTAAAACTTTATTTCTTAAGTAACAGAATACCAAAAATGCAACATATCACAAACATATCTACTGGGAATCAACTATTGTAGTTAATAATAATAATAATAATAATAATCTAGAGCTTATTGAAGAGGGGAAATTGTATCCTATAAGAGATTTTATCAGTGTATTTTTCCTGTTTGGAAGAGAATTTATGAAAAAGTGAAAATAGCAAAATTTGCATGCAAATATCACTTCAATGTTTTCTGATTTTAAGAAAAAATATTTAAATATTCCTAATCTGAATATTTAGCATTGGCTTATTTAAGATCTTTATTCTCAGATGATCCAATAGTAAATTTTAAAATCCTTGCTGCAATACCTCTTGAGTCCCCTGACTTTCTTTGTCTCCTATGGGGTTATGAGTTCCCAAGGGGTTGCATCTTCTATTGCTACATATATGTTGCATTGGACAAGGGATGCCAGTGAGATGCAATTTACACCTTGTAGTGGTGCCATTTTATATGAGGGAGTAACCCCAAGATTAGATCATTCCTCTGGGACTGAGACATAGAGGATCAAGAACCTATTCTGAGTACCCCAGTTACAAGGTGAATAGATACTTTCATATTTCTAGCTGGATTCTACCATAAAATTCAACATGGACCTGCATATTTTCCTGAAAAATATTGGTGCGCAGGTTTTTGGAACTGACAAATCTACATATCTTTACAAAATAAACAGTCAAAAAACCTCTAATTTGTTTCGTGTCCGTATGGTTTCCACATTAATACTGCATGGAAAACAATTTCCATTACACTCGTACATACCCTTAAATAGCAGCCTTCATTGTTTAGCACTGCTTGCAGTTCTTATTAGGATTTCAGGAAAAAAAAAAAAAAAAAAAAAAAAGAAAAAACAGAAATCATGCAAGATTCAAATAAAAAAAATTCTGAATTACACTATTATGTTTTTGCTGAAAACATAACTTGGCACAAGACAAGAAGGCAGAGTATGACATTAATGATATTCATGTGAGTAGAATCAATGCATCATGTTGTCATAAAACTGGCATTTTCATTTCTCACTCCCACAGACATAAAATAGCAGCATCCAATATGCTGTCAAGGCACCACATACCAATGGTAAAATGCATTCAAACTTTCAGATGTGTAAAACAGATGACTATTTCAGAGTGTCTTAGGAATGCTCTAAAAGTAGCCAGAAACATTTAAACTATATTAGATAAATTATGCTTGAAGAAAATACACTGATGTGTATTGGTAAACAATACTAAGTAGCAAAGAAATCTGATTTTGCACTTGCTCTCCCTAGGCTAAGCTGGAGATGCAAATTAAGAAAACCAATAAGCCTTATACAGCTGTTATATAACAGTTTAATTATTTTATTCTCTCAACTGCATGCTAAAATACTGAACAGTAAGGTGGAAATCTTGATCGTTAAGAACCACTCATACTGAAGAAGCAGAAACCTAACTAGCAAGTCTCAATAGGTCATAATAATATTTCATTTGTTAGCAAAAGCTGTCCTTCGATTTTTTCACTGAGGCAGAGAAAATGGTATTGAGAAACTGGGTCCAACTAAAAATGCAGAAAGGAGAAAAACAGAAAAACGGCTAGTTTAGTTTTACTTTTTAGCTATTCATTTTGTACACTGGGCAGGAAACAGTGATTCATACCCATAATGAGCTCACAAAAAGAAGAAAATAGCCAATAAAATATCTAAAGATGCCAAAAAATTCTAAATGTCAATCAACATCAACAATTTTATCTCATATTGATTTTGTTTCTATATATAGATGAAAACCCACCTATTAAAAGTGAGCCATATAGTTTCCCTTCATCTTTGACCTCCGTGAACAGATTCAGAACATACTAATGTAATTCACGGCGTAAAATGTAGCCAATTCCACAGTTTGTGTGATGCTACAATTACATCATCCATAACTATATCCTTCTCTTAGGACAAGTTCAAATTCCTTGTTCTTGGCATTCAGTGACCCAAATTACTCAGCCTTAACCTATAACTTTGACCTTGTCTTCTTCTATGTGCTAAGGACGTGAGTTCAGCATTGCTTTAATTTCCTTCTACCATTTTATCTTCATGCTGTCTTTCCAGCAGTCTCACATTTGTGGAATGTCTTCTGAATCCCTATTTACAGACCTTATTCTCTCATCTTTCAAATTACTTCTAAAACCCTCTCCTAAAATCTTCCATTAAAGGAACTGTCTAATGCACTTGGAAATCAAAAATGCATGCATGCCTGACAGCTAATTGCATAATCCTTTATAAAAAAATATAGTCAAATTTCTTTTTTTGTTGTTTATTTTCTCCTCTTTTTGTGTCACATCTGAGTTTAAACTGTAACCTCTTCATGGTGGAGACTTTACCATTAGCTGCCTCATCATTATTTTTCTCCACTCAAAGCAAAATAATTTATGCTTGCCCATGACACTCCAATATTTAGTCATTCCAAAGTAAAACAGAAAATAAGGAGGATGACAAGATACTAGAAGCTGGGAAGAGCAGTATTTTTCTTACAATGGAAACGTGAACATCTCAGTCCTTAGACAATGGAATGGGGGGTAACGCTGACACACACACCCTCCCCCCCAAACAGTGCTTGTCCATAAAATAGACCCTTTCAACTCCTGAAAAACATAAAAAAAAATAAATTTATGAAAATCTCTAAAAATCAACACTGTGGCATTTTGCAGTGAAAATCATACTATATAACATCACCATCTGAACAAGGTATCTGATTAAAAATGAATGTCTGAGATCCATCCATATTCACCATTAAAAGAAAGGCACTTCCCTGGCAACAATTTACCCCACATCCTAAAACAGATGCCTTAGAGAGGCAAAATGAATCACAGTCTGAAGGATGAATGTATTTTGAATAATTAATATGTGATTTTTTTTTTTATTAAAATGGGCTTGGAGATCCTGTTTGATACTACAGAAATCAAGCATAAAATTCTAGCAGTTTCAGGGTCAAACTATAAATGGTTTATATCAAACAAAACAAAACAAAAAACCCCAAACCAACAACATGACAATATTCATATTCTAATATGTACTTATGTAAGTTATCCTAAATCCTTGCCTCTTCACAGAAGTATGTGATTATTTATTTTTTTTTAAATAGAAATGTTGTGAGTTTTTTCCCAACTGTAAAAATGTAGTGAAGGGTTAAGATCCTTTCTGTTTAATCAATCATTCTGAATATTTGAATTTTAAAATAACTTCCATGAAGCATAAGAGCAGAAGAACCAACTAAAATACCTTCTGAAACTGAAATTTGCATCAAGAACACATCACAATATTATTGCATAAATTTTGTTAATAAATTACTCCTATCTACAAATTTAACAAAAACACAAAGAATTCCATACTACTGTAGTTAAACTATTTCAGGGACTTTTTTTTCCACACTCTTTAGGGGCATTTTAGGGTGAATTTTGTTTGCTTCGGTCTGTTTATTTCATAACACCTAATCTAGTAAATTTTTGAACTTCAAAAGGGTTTTTTGGGGTTGGTTTTGTTTTTTGTTTTTGTCTCTTTGTTTGTTTTTCCCCAAAAGTTCTAATTTTCCCTTGCCTATAACAGTAGTTTAAATCACAATTTCTTCCATTTTGCAAGTACAATATTCAATGTGCAAAAAATAGATCCCATTATTCAATGTGGTATGTAAGGTACATACATACACAAATGAATTAGTTCATTATTCAGCTTATTTATTGCTTTGACTTAATTGTTTACTTGGTACATTTATGGTTTTGGTTTAGAAATATGTTTATAGATAGAAAAAGAAAATAATGTAGATATTTTCTGAAGTATTTAACTATTTTATGGTATTCTTGCATGGATAATCATGGTATTTCAATTCTGGAGAAATCTGTTTTACAAAAATCATATTCTATCTCATTTTGGTATTCCTTGAACCTCTGGCTGGTTATTCTCTGATTTAGGATAGCTGAAGCATAATTTATAGATATAGAAGTCATATAGACACTTTCTGTTATGTTTTATGTATCTATCTGAATGAGTAAATGAAAATTATAAGCTACACAGAATTTCTTAGGTTTTGTGAAAATCTGTGGCACATGGATTCCATATGTGAACATCTCAATTATATTTTTTTCAGAAGTGTTTCCTCTGAAGCCAGTGCAAAAACACATGCCAATTGCTGTAGTAGACACCGTAGAGAAATAACATTGATAGCATTTCTCTCCTTTTCATTGAAGAGGAGATGAAAACAAATCTACAGCTTTTATGATTTGAGATGGAAAGTCCTCCTGAATGGGATTTATACTAGGAGAAATGCTAGCTATTCACCAGAGATGGTAGAGGTCAAGAAGTATATCCCACCCCTTATGCTGGAGGCAACACACCTCATGCTGGAGATGCCAGCATGAGAGTAAAAAGATGGATGGATGAGAAATTCTTATGTTCAACAAATGAAATTTGCTTGACGAGGAACTTTGAATCATTTTAAAGCTTAAAAACCAAGTACAAACAGTATACTTCTGCCCTAAATATATTTTGGACAAAGAATTATTCTTATTCTTCCAAAAGTTAAAATGGCAAAACAGACAGGTATGTACAACTAAAATGTATACTTTAAGCTCCGACTACTATGAGGTATGCTATTACTACTGTAAATACCAGGATAACTCTGATTGCTTAACTCATGAAAAATTCTGCCATCAAAATTACATTCTAAAGTTCTTTAATTTTCCATTAATTTCCAAAGTATAAAAAGCTGACCTGCAAGAGGATATTCTTCTTCTTGTAGTTTGGTTGTTCTTATTGCTACTATTCACTTTGAAACCTGGTAGTACATTTTAAACACGACATACCGTGACCTGCCTGCCTTCTGCATTCTGGCTCTTGTGTGTTCAAGTGGAGTGTTTTTCATTTCATTATAATTAAGGTCAAATGCATTTTGGTTTAAAACACCTCGTTTTTCAGGTCTACATCCTGCTCCAATTGACCTTCATTTATTTGGCCTATATCATTTTGGAACAAAACTGTTTATCATTTTGGAACAAAAACTACAAAAAGTATCTGAGATAGTCGCCTGTTGTTCCATGAGTGAGTGCTATTCATATCTTCCTTCCCATATTCCTTCCTTCCTTTCTTTTTCCTCCCTTCCCTCCTTCTCTCATACTTCCCACCCCTCTTCCCACCTCCCAAAACCTGTGGGGTCTCTTTGGCTGTGCAAAGAGAACCATAGAAAATCAGAGGCTGCCTTACAGTTCCCATGTTCATTTAGTGCCACCTAAAAACTGGGAGAACCTAAGAATGCAGAAAATTATGAAATTCATAGACTGAATCATAAAAGTTGTGTTTACAACTCTTTTACTTATCAAGGACAAACCCACAAAATAAACACTGTTACCCATGTACGACTGGAGTAAGATAGATCCAGTCTCTTTCAAAACTAATTACTCTTTTTATATTATTTTCAATTTTTTTTTTTATTTCCACAATGAAAGCAGTTGACCCTACCTATATAGAGCAAAGCATTACAGAAGAAGGCTTGTCTTCTCCTTTCTCTTTTCTCTGTTATTTTCAGTTCTTTTGAACATCTGTTTTAAAATTTCTGGGTTTGACAGACACCTCAACCCCTACAGCAGAATTTTACATTGTTTAGGTAACTGTCTGAAGTAAATGACAGCACATCCAAATCATGTTCCGTTTTCAAAATGTTTTCTCATCCCCACTATTACTGCTTTCTGCCAGCTTGTATCCTTCAGCACATTGATCACTGTTTTAGCAAAGTGCTGTAATTTTGTACATTGTACTTTTGGAAATCATGTTAATCAGCACTTGGCCCAAGAATAACTGAGTCAGATGGGAAGAGGAAAGAAAAGCAATTGAAAATTACATGCTGTGTGGCTATTTATGTGATCCTTAAAAAAATCAGATGGGCTATACACCACTATTTTTTCTGAAGTTCATAGGTATTATCAGTCTGATATTACGTTACAGTAAATGGCATTACACTGGTGAAAAACGTAACTCAGTCCTTAAGGAAAACATGGAACATTCGTCCATTTTGTATACAGGACACTCATCATGATTTTCAATTTTGAAATATTTTTATTGCTTACTAGAGAAACATTCTTGAATTCTTACTATAAAATTTAATTTTCAACACCTCTTCAGGAAAAGAATCAAAATAACAATTAAATGAATCCAAATTAAAAGGAAAACAAACAATCAAAAATTACTTTAAGTCTGATGAACGCCTTAAGTTGGACTACATGATCATTGTGGGTCCCTTCCAACTGGAACTATTCTATTCCAAAATGAATACAAATAATCGAAAGTCAATAGAAACAACAAACAATATAACAGAGACAAGGTATTTTCTCTAATACAACTTAAAGAAAACAGAGGCTATCAAACTGTCTTTGTTTAACATACATTTTTCATATTGTTATCATAAAACTTCCAGCATTAAGCTATATATAGTACTAATCCAATGAGTAAGCTGTGAGTTTTTTCAGATGAACATAAATTTGTCATAGAAGTTAAATGCTTGTTTTTGCAGTAGTCAACCTTTCTTCATCTTAGGTATTTTTATTTTACTAGAATCCTTCTCCTCAGTGGGAGCTCAGCATGAATTCAGGCAAAAGCCTACTAGACTCAAGTCTTGGGATCTTAACTTGAAAGGAGTCCTGCAGGATCCTTCACACCGAGCGTGCGTGTGCAGCACAGGAGTAATCTACATTGTCCAATTTGTTGTAAGACAGCAGACTGACTGCCATGCCATACAGACACACATCTGCACACAATGCCAAGGGTCACCCTCACTCCCATGTCAGGAATTCATCTTTTCTGTTTGAATAAATTCAGCCTCGGCATGTTTTTTTCATCTTCTTTTCCTAATGAGAGGTGTGGGCTGAAGAGGAAGTGCCACACTTAGACTACCCATGAAGGCAAATAATTCTTCATTTTACCAGCAGTAGTCAGACATTTGGCGTGTCTGCAAGGATAGTTTAGCAATGTCTATGTGATTGCTGTTGAAACTGAAAGAGAAGATAGGTGATATAAAGACCATAAAAATGATAAGATAATTCTTTAAGGTAATGTAAAAAAAACATGCAACGTTTTCACAGAAGCTAGATTTTGGATTGGACGAAATGACAGTTGTTGAAAATTGCCCTTGGCAAAGAGTTAAAATAGCAATCAGTTTCAAGCTCATCTTTAAAAGTGTTCAGGAAAGGAATGATTCTCTGAAAACAGAGAATGTCACACCAGAAAATGAGAAAGGGAGAAAGAAAATGATTTTCGCTAAAGCAAGTCTCTTACAAAGGTGAAATGTTCTGGGATTTCTTTGTAGATAGAATTTCCTTGAATTTAGTAGTACTTCCACCACCGTAATAAAGGACACAACAATCTGGTTCAGCTAAAATGTTTTGGGAAAGGGAATTCCTAAATTCAACTATAAGTTGTTGCACAGGTATAAATATAAATAGATATAGAGATATAAATAAATAATAAATATGTGCATATATATACACATTATTTATGCCTAAATATGTGCATATTATAAAGCATTTGAAATTTTTTCATAAATATTCTGTAGTATAGCCACAGAGATTAACAACCAAATTTCATTTGTAACATCCTCCAGTATTTCAGATAAACAGAGGATAAAAACTCTGTTGGACAAGGAGTTTGTCTTCTCACAGGCAGCATCTGTTACTAAGTACGTTTCATATAAATTGGGAAATTTAATTTAATTTTGTAAATTGATTATGCAAAAGTACTTTTTCTTAATATCAAATCTCTTGCCCATTTCTTCTTACTTTACCAACCAAAATAAAATATCATAGTTCTCATTTTTTGCACCAAAAGACTAAAAAGATATTTCTAAATTTTATTCTGTCTAATCCACTATCAACAGAATTGCTTCCTAAATTATAGTCACTTACATGACAAAATGCTCTGAAGTCAAAGTACTTTTCAAGTGTCACCAACAGCATAATTTGAAGTTAATGTGGTTGTCCAGACATAATTCACTGACTAAATTTAACTTACAAGATCTTTAGTAACTACTATTCATGGGAAGAATCAAATTTGACTCTGATAGCCAGGGCTGACATTGCAGGATATTATTTAAAATAATTTCATATTTTACTTGTTACAGTATCTTTAGATACACAAACAGTTGTGAAACAAGATATATACACTTTTTAAAGCACAGCAATGTTCTAAAAACATTGAAACAGTACGAAAGACTACAATTCTGACAAATATTTCTTGGTGTCTAACATGCAAATACAGCTTAATGTATTTATATTGAGCACACTAAGATGCATATATATTAATAGTAAATGTGACTGTTGAAGAAGACCTATTGGAAAGCGGCATTCATCATATTGGAATAAGTATACATTTTCTTTACGTTTGTACAAACTGGCTAATGTAAACCAGAAATAGGCTACCAAACTGTCAAAAATGCTATTGCATTCTAATTTTAATAAGGACAGATTTAGTTCTCATCTTCAGCAGATAGAATATATTGTCAAATTACCTTTGTAAAATATATTCGTTTGTAAGTGATCATCATGTTAGTGTCAGTAAAACTTAAGCCATTATAAAATGTTCAAATGAATAAATACCAGATACCACTCTGACAGATAAATATTAAGGGGTTTTTTTGCTTTTTTTTGAGATTATTGTGTTGCTTTTTTCATTTAACTTAAAGGAGGTAAGGACGTGTTCTTTTTTGCAGATTTAATATGTGTTCATTGCTTTATAAAACAGAAGAAATATTTGAGGTATTTATACTCTTCTTCCCTGTATTTTCCATGGAAAGTATCAGATGAATCTTTCCAATTAGGAATTCTTGCTGGTATCTCACTTGAATTTTGACCGTTGAATACAGGCCTTTACATCTCTAGTTAGGAAAAGTAATTCTAATTTCTTGAAAAGTGTTTTACTTTCATCCAGTCCGTCTAAGAGCTTTATGATCAGTCATAGTTCTAAGGAAAGGTACCCACTCTCTATAAAATGGTACCTGTAAAATCCAAATACTTACACTTAAACATATTTCGCATCATTCAGTGCCACAAACAAACACAAAAAGATTCTTCTTTGGCTTCCCTGCATATTTGAAATGAAGAGTCACTGTTTCTGCTTATTAGAGATAGTAATTTAACCTCAGAAAGTTACAGCCAAAAGTGATTTAGTTGTCAAGCCAAAATGAAAGGATTAGCAAATACTTGGTGGCTGTCTGATATTCTCACAGCAAGATAAAAAAGAAGTTTCAAAAAAGAAAAAGAACCAAAGCTAAATTCCAGCCAAAAGCACAGCGAGAAACCAAGAGGAGCTATACAGATTTTCGTTCAGTTCATATTGATTTTGGCAAGTAATCAAAACACGGGTTATACGAATAAAAAAATGTATGGAGTTTTTCTTAAATAAAATAACAAAAATAATCTTACTAATAAGATAATTTGCTAAGTAAACTCTAAACATACAGTACAGCGATGTGAAACAAGAGTTCATTGCCATCAAGGCTTGTAATAGAAGAAATATCTTCTATCTTCTTCCACTTCTTATACCCGTGGAAAAAAAAAAATGGAAGAGAACTGATAAATAGATAAGGTGGACTTGGAAGACTAGTCAGTTTTTTCCCCCAAGGTATGAATTCTCTGCTACAAAATAAATAATCCAAACCAAACATCAAATAAATACTATTTGGAATAATATAAATAAATGTTATTTATCAAAAATATCCACTGAACTTCTGACTGCGTGTATTGTTCTCAGTGTAATACATGATACATAAGAGATATTATATATGGGATAGAACTCTGTGATCTTCTAAACTGCAAGAAAAACAACCCTGTACACAGCAGGGCTTGATGTTGTACTATTGTTGTATTATTGAGAAGAATATAATGCTTTTCCTACAATCTACAAACTACTTTATTGTCAGTGCTGACAGTTAGACTGTAACTAACAAACAGATGTATCTTATTTTCCCACATAAATGGCTTAATAATATATTAAAGTACATTTTTAGATCTCAACAGCAATATGTAAATTCAAGGACTCAAGATCGGGAGGGAGACTGCCTTCATACATACATATAGGTGTATTTTTTCTGTACTTTCATCAGAAAAGTCCTGAACAAAAGACAAAAAACATGCACCTTTTTCAGGACAAAACATTTCCAGCCAGGACCGCAGTGTTCAAATGGTGTGGGCGCATCACCTTGGATCCAGAACACTCATTTTCTCATTAGCTATTCCATCTTTGTAAGAAAGGTCCTAAATTCAATAACTCTCACTGGCAGGCCAATTTGTTTTTAACAGCTACACTCTTTGCAAGACACCTTGTACTGCAGTCATGGGGTTTTATTCATTTGAATCATATGGCTAAATATAATTATAGCCGTCAATTACTTTGTACTTTGAAAAACACAGAAAATGTCTTACATTGTATATAAGGCACCATTAGTGGAATTGTTTCCTTCTTGATTTGCAGAAGTTGGAAATGTTCTTCAGGCTTTTTGGATTTCTCATATGCTTGCCTTTCCCCCTCAGTTCTTCAGAAAAAGAGTTGATGAATTTTATCCAGTGACTTTTACATGTAAATACTTAAAAGAACTGGGAGTGCCGACCAGAATCTGGACTGTAATAACGTGAGGTGAGGCATTTAGCCTCTAGAGAATATTATTTATTTATGCAATCTTTGACCAGGTTAACCTTAAATTCTTTGCTAATCTGTGGGACAGCTTCAACAGAAAAGGTAACCCACCTCCTCACCAGGACTAACCTACAGCCACTGTGGTTAGGATATTCTCACAAAATGCCTCCATAGTTAAACGAGGTGGGTACAGAACTCCTGCACCCTCACTCCAGGCTATAGCGAAGAGCAGGAATATATGTGGGGATGGGGGAGAGGGGAGTGGGACTGCCTGGACACCTTTTCCTCTACAGCTCAGAGATAAATGAGCCCTGAATAATACTTGGAAAGCAAAAGTCAACGTAACCTTCACTTAATGAAGCAGTCTTCCTAAAGCTACTGCCTAATTACTTTAATTCTCTTAACTTAGACAGAATCTCACTCCAGGGGGCCCTTAAAATATAGTCTCTCCCTTTATTTCTCAAGCCTGTAGGTAACATGTATTTAGCATTTATTAAACCCTAGAAATGAGGTGCGAGCTAGTTCCTGCAGCTAGGTGGCACGCATCCTGCTTCAGCATCCAAGTCTGCCCTCTTCCTAACCCCAGGGAAGCACCTCCCGGCACTCAGTGCTGCATCTTATGGGCAGGCTTAGAGCTCACCCTCTGTCTCAGCATCTCCCTGGCTTGCTTCCCAAGCCTGCTGAGAGAAGCCATCTCTCAGTGCATAAACGGGGTGGGTTTAACCCTATTCTGCTTTGTCTTAACACTCGATAAGTCATCTCACCCAGTGTTTAGGTGCATTAGCTAACAACTATCATCTAACAGGACTTCACTTTCAGAAATGTAGCTTATTACTGAATTTGTCTCCTCTCTCTTCATGCAGAATATCTGAATTCCTATTCTGTTTCAAGCAGCAAGGAATTATCAGCTGGCTGGGGTTTCTGGGGGGATTTTTTTTGTTTGTGGGGTGGTTTTTCCAGGTTTTTTATGTCTGAGAGTAGATTGGAGATATTTCTATGAGTTTGCAACATTTGCCATGTTATCTCTCACCAGAACTGTGTCACCAAGCACGCATAATTTCAATGACTATGAAATGTTTCCAACACATTCTTAGGAAATGATATCTTTGAAGAATATGTTAGACCAAACTGACCTTCAGATTTCTTTCATATAACCTATGATTCAATAATAATGATTTTATAGCTCACCTCTATAGTGGTAATTTTATTTACTTGATTTTTTTTTTAATATACTTCCAAGAAACTCACCTGGCAGTCATTGCAAAATTGCATTAAAAATTATAAACAGATGGTTTTCCTGACTTGCTGGCTATTAAATTCACATGTCATCACCTTCTCTGATGTGGTTAACATAAAACAGAAATGTTCAGCAGCCTTTAATAAACATTGGCTACACAAACTAGGTTAATTGTATGAAGACAGCTTTCAGGAACTCGTATCATAAACTTGCAATGAAGAGTAGCAAACTATTTGCAAACATATTCTATGTCTCCAGAGTAAGATCCTCAACTGTTTGCAGTGAGTTTAAATTAGAGTCACAAGATTTTAAGGGAGTCAAATTGCTAAATGAATACATCTTACCTAAAGAAGAATGACCTGTAATAAAGGATCATATTTGATATTTTTTAATTTATTGTTGTAAGATGTTACTGTAGAATCAGAGTCGTCACACAGCAGTTCACACACCTCTTGACTAATTCCTCAGATTTCAGAATGAATTTTCAAGAATATATTTACAGGGTGAATATAAATCCCCTTAACTACTACAAATTTTTAATCACCTAAAATAAGACACCTGAACTATGCAATTTAGAAGTTAAACATTGCAACATGACAGTTTTCTATAATTATGGAAAATACTGAATTATGTTGTCAGACTCAATTTAAAAAGAGACAGACATTTATTGAAAATCTATATTCTAATTTAAGAGTATTTCTTTTAAAGTAGTCACCATTTTGTAAGCACAGATATAACATACATCACAGCCATTCCGGCTGAAAAAATACATCACGCATTAGCAGGTCACTGTTTTAAGCCTATGAATAACAGATACTATATGACAAATCTGTAGGAAATGTAAATTGGAAAATCTTTTACTGAGTTGAGAAATGGCTATGGTTCTTAGAGATAAAAGAGTCCTCTCTGGTTTTAGGCTAGGTCAGATAACACAGCTGAAATGCATCCATCTGTTTTGAGAAATGTGATAGAAGTATTTTCACCAAGGTGTATGACCTCTATAATGTGGCTAGCTACTCTGCACCATACCAAAATATATTTTTAAAACTAGTTTCAAAAATAAAAATCTCTATAATCTTCTAATACAGTGTCCCATATATGTGAGTGCCAGGCAACCTGAAAAAATATTAACATCTAATCTCTCTAAATGATGTGAAGAACAAGGAGATTTCTAACTAATCATTGTTGAATCAAAGCTGAACTTTCGTCAAGAACTATTTTAGGTATGTTTTTCAGATCAGTCACCTGTTTCAGATAGCGAATCAGTACATAGAACTTCACAATTCATAGAGAGAGAGAAAAAATAATTGGCTAAAGGGTCATGGGGAAGGGCCTATAAAACCGCTAAAATAGACAAGTAAGGATCTTAATATCTGTGTGCTAACACAAACTAAACTATCTAGAGGCAAATGATTCACTGTTTTGCACATACTTACCAAATGAAAGTAACGTTTGACAGTTGTGCTTTAACACAGCATTTTATTTTCCTAAGAGCAGGGACAGATATAGTATTGCAACTCCAACATCTTCTGTCCACAAGAAAAATACATCTGAAATTCCTGGTTTTAATACCCTTTCCTCCTGTACTCCAGTACTTTATCCATGCTTCATCGAAGAATCTAAAGACAACTGTAAAACATGGGATTCTTTGTTTCAGAAACAAAATCAAAGAAAAAACCTGTCCCACAGATAAGGACATTCTTTTCATACGTAATTTCAGAGGGCTCTCTTAATTTCATTTTTTTAAATGCTTTGGCAATAATCTTTTAAATGGGTGGAAAGAAGGGGCAACTTTACTGTGCCAGTCTTTAGCTGAAGATTATTCAAAAACATTCAAATGAGAAAACAGATGTTCTTAACTCTGAAAAATATTTGCTGTAATGTTCGATTTTATTTGAAAATAACTGTGTATAATGACTTCTGTGCTTCAGGTGTCTCAGACTTCAAAGCACAGTAAGCAACATACAATAAAATGGCATATAGAAATAGGCCAAGAATTGGTTGGAATAAGACATGTTGCCTGAGGCACCTGGAAATGGAACAGCCTATTCACCTGGTGAAGCAACCTCTGTAGGAGAGTTGCCTGCCCATATGCAATTCAATCCAAGTTTTACAGAGTTGGTTAGTGAAAAAAACCACCCATGTCTGCCAGCTGACATCCTTTAGTTTTAAATTTCCCTTCTGATCACTGGTCATAAGGCGACTTTTCTAGAGATCTTTGGAGGAGAGGAGTATCACATCAGTGCTTGTAGGTCTCTCACCAAGAATGAAATTATCTTGATGCTTCTTTTGTGCCTGGAGCTGTGAATGACTTGACATGGACTCCTTATTAAACTTCTACCACTGTGGTACTGAGATAGTTGCTTTATTTGCTAAATAAAGTGCTCTTTACCTTTCCATAGGTAAAGACAAGGAACTTAATCAAGAAGAAAGCTCAGCCTAAGTATATGGACACTTGTTGCAAAATAAGGGCTGTTTCAGAAAATATCTAAAACCACACTTAGATATTAGAAAGAAATCTTTTCTATAAGTAGGAACAAAGTAAGATTTTTAGTACAAACAGAATTGGGATACCACGAACGCTTGTTTGATTAAATGACTATAACATATATAAAGTGAGTTAATGAATTAGAAAAATCAGAATCACAGGAGATGCTAGCTTAAGAATTAAAAGCTAATTTATAAAAAGTTAAAAAAAACCCCAACTTGTTTACTGCTAAAGGGTAAAAAAAGAGAAGGAATATGTAAGGGTATTGAATCTAACATTTACAAATGTTTATGTGGACAAATGAAAATACAGACTTTTAAAGACAGTAGATTAAACAGTCATTTAAAAATATTTAAGATTTGGAATTTAAACTTAAATTCAACTTCTTCCCAATGCTGCATACAGGATAGTTTTACATATACAAGAAACTGTAAGCAGAACAGGACAGTTCTTCAAAGGGGCATGTGTTTGCAGACTTGGGCTCTATGCTGTGGTAGCTCTGCCCCTCCTCAGCTCCCCAAAGCTTTAGGTTTCCACATGGGACTGGGAATTTCCCATCTCTCAAAAACTCAGGGAAAGACTCTGAGATGTCCCTGAAAGAGGCTTAACAAAGGAATCTTTTCCCCATGTAAAATGGTGAGGAGTGTGGGAGGAAGATTTAGGATCTAATTTAAGATGTTTCTGAGTTTTGCTTGTGTCTTGGTACCGCGGCAGCAGGACCTACTGAGCTCTGAAACAGGATCACTTGAGGCTGACCATGAATACAGAACCAGTCCTCTGCAGAACATGCACACACTCCTCGGATCACTCACAACACATGAAAGACATTTGGAGAATCCTTAAATGGAGCCAACAGTGCTTGAAGGAATGGAAAATAACATGAGGGGACAATAACACAAAGTAAAGGTACACCCATATTCTTTAGAAAAACATAACTTTTGTTTCAACTGTTCCAAACCAGTAGACCAGGCAGAGTTGCAACTCTCAAATGTTCCTGTTTTTCCACTGAAATCCACTTTGCTAATGAAAACTTATGTAATCGTTCCAGTACATCAAATAGTCATGAACGGGGGGAAAAAATAAATCCAGAAACTATCTTATTCTAGTTATTTCAGATTAATTTCTTAACTCAAGGCATTAGGTCACTTTTTTGAACCTGAACACCCAGATTTGTACTTTAGTGACAGTAAAGCAGATAGTATAAACATGCCCTAGAGCTTTTACCACAAATCAGACTTGGTTTTCTGATCTTACCAGTATGAACAGCTTGTAAATGTTGTTCCCAAAAGACTGTATCTGTCTTACGGCTGGATAACATTCTGCCTGGAAGCCTCCGTCTGGAACTGCTGACAGGGTTTCATGCCAGTACGTTTCTTCAAGCTTAAATATCCATTTAACTGTGACTGACTAGTCAGGATACAGAATGACCACCAAGATGCCTTCAGAGTACTCTTTTCCATTTTTCTTATCTCGAATAAATAAAATTCTTCCTGATGTTCTCCACAGAGAAATAAAAGGAACAAATTCAGAGGTTTTGAGTTTAGCTTCTCTTTCTTTACTTTTCTTCAAGGTACCAGCCTTTGAAAATATTAAAGGAGGCATCCATTAAGGATAGACAGGAGTTAGAATGGTCCCTTCTCCCCTTCTAATTTGATGACAGGCAGGCATCCTATCACCTCGATGACACCCCCTGATGAGACTTTTCTCCCACAGGCCATTTATGTTAAGTGAAAGTACTGGATAATAGAAGTCAATAAATATTGCATTTCTGTAAACTGTTCAGGCATGGAAGCTGGCAAATGAGCCTAGCCATGAATGTCATAAAAGTGACTATTATATAATCAATAATCATTCAGAAGAAAAAGGAAAAATTATTGGAAAAGCAACAAAGTAGAATGTGTCTATTATTCTCTGGATGCTTAGATTAAATAAACAGTAAATGAAAGGAAATGAAAGAAGATAGTCACAGCAGGTTGCCATTAGAAAGATGTAACAGTTTAGATAGAACATTCCACTGAAAGATCACGAAATAAAACAGGCGGGTTGGTTGTTTGGGCTTGTTTATTTGCCCAGTTTTTATAGAAGAATGTCAGTCTCTGAGTAACAGAGGAAAAAGATATCAGCAGGCAAAGGATTTAAGTAAAGCAATGGACTAAAGGATAATATCGAAAGCTGGTGATCAGCAGAAGAAACAATTAGCCAAGTGAAGTTCAGCAGACAAATCCTTAAAATAATAAAACAGCAACTGAGAGCAAGACATAGTCAGAGCCAATAGTCTTTCATGGTCAAGCACAAGTAAAAAGAAAAGAAGAAATGCAAGCAAAATCTGGAAACATGGGGGTGGAAGAAAAAGAAAGGACATGATGCTTATGATACTTGGGTAATAATGAGCATAGTACAGAAATTGGGGGACTAATTTAAAACATCCTTCCACTGCAGAGGAACTTAAAGTTTAGCTGTGCTATAATTAGAATTAGTAAGATAAAAAACTATGATAGAAAAATGCTGGTTTGATTGCAAAATCAAATACACAAGCTGAGGAAATCTGATTTACACACAGTTGTCTCTCATGTGTCTATATTTCACTAAATGTATCAGAGACTATATTTAAAAAAAAAAAAACCAACAAAACACAAAACATGACGATTGAACACTGTGTCAAATTGATTCCCACAAGTCTTTGTGTGGGTGTGGG
The DNA here is from genome assembly GCF_011004875.1 of Balearica regulorum gibbericeps. Classification (NCBI taxonomy): domain Eukaryota; kingdom Metazoa; phylum Chordata; class Aves; order Gruiformes; family Gruidae; genus Balearica; species Balearica regulorum. Next base: position 25,187,262 of record NC_046186.1, read on the forward strand.
TTCGGGTTTGTATGTGTATACAGAAATTCAGGCAGATTTATTTTCATAATTTAAATTTTTGCGAGGTTGCTTTTCTCACACATTCTTTCACTACAGTTTTTTTAGAATTTTCTAGTATTTTATTGTTCCATATGACTTCCTAGCATTTTGTTTTCAGGAAAAAAAAAATTATGTCATATATGTGCATTTTTGTATATGCATAAACACATACATGAACCCTACCTGTCAGCACTGCAAACAAATGCATTCTACTTAAGCTAGATGCCGGACTGTTTTATATTAGCAGACTACTGACCATATTAGATATGGAATTATTGAGATGACAGAATAAATTTATAATAAACAGTAGGAAATGGTCACTGGAACTACATACAGATTGTAGACAGACAGTTAGGAGGATGTCTGGAAAACAAGTACTTTTTTTATATAACAACTACACTTTTAATCTTGTTCCAGCTACTGAATTCAAAGAATATTGATATAATACAGTTATGATTAGAGAAAATCTGCCCATTCTTCTATTACGTGTGACAGTCTTTGTATCTACAGTCGGTCCTCCTTAATCCATGGAGTACTTGCATATTTCTCCCCCTTTTTCCTACTTCCTTCCAATTGATTCAGCTATTTCTGGTACTGAGGTGCTTAGAACCGTACACAATAATAGATGTGTAGTCTAGCCAGTGAAATAGGGCCTGTCATCTCTGCACAGTGACGTGATGCCCTTTTTGTGCAGGCAGCATTAATTATAAAATATTTTTCTGCACACTCTCATTCTATCATACAGCTTAGTGGGAAGAAAGCTCATCCTGCCATTTCTGCGTCTCACCCTGAATACCACTGCAATCAGTACAGTGTAAAATGAAGAGCACCCAAGAAGAACTTGAAACATGGGGATATTTTAATATGTATTTATTAGTAAGCTGTTTATTATGCACGTAAGTGGATACAGATGTCAGTTTCTCTGTGGTACATAAATTTGGGTGATGAATATATTTAATTTTGCTCTTGAAAGCTTTTATTCACAAGATGCCAGATCTTTCCTTTATATGGAAATATTAATTCATATTAGGAAATTGTGTAAAGATATCTTTGGTGTGCAGAGTTAATATTTCTGTCATGATTAAAGCACCTCATTAAGAGTACAGTATTGGGTCAAAAATGTGTGTAAATGTGTATTATGTGAATGACTGTCTGTGACTCAGTCCACAGCCTACAGAAATCAGTGCAAAGACTGCTCTTGCCAACAGAATACTTAGACTTGTACTTCGTTTCATAGGTGCATAGGAAGGTAAGTATGTTTTACCGTGTCTACTCAAATAATGATACTGTTAAATATCCATTCCTCTAATAATAAACAAATATTTGCCTTCACCTGTCCTTTCCCTCTCTCAAAAAAAAAAAGGAATTTAATATCAATTTGAGAAATGTTGTAATGCAGTATTTGCAATGCCGTTCTGAAATACTCTGGCATATTAAAATGCTTCAAGGTAACCAACAAAAGATTTTTACCTCTTATTTCACTATATAAATTCTCTACTCCTATTAAGATTATTATACAGTTCCAGTCTTATATTCCTTTTACTTAATGACAAACACACACACCCCCTTTTTTTTTTTTTTTTTTTTTTGTTTCTAAATACTGTTTAGATCACAATTCCAGGCAAATTACTATCTTCACTGTACTTTGGAAAAAGACTGTGTGTGGAAGATGATTGCTAATCTATAATTTGTGAAAGCTGACTCAGGAAGCAAGATGTGATCCAGTCTAGGTAAAGACGATTCTGTGTCAGTTATCAGCGACTACCTTCACAGCAATGAGAATAAACCTAAGTGACTCTACAGTATAAAACCATTTTGAATCAATATACCTAAAGAAAACTTTCTCTTGGCATGAAGAGGCGTGTTTCAAATGAATATATTAAAATTTAGCAATACATTATCATATGCAAATTCCAATAGAGAAAGATATACCTATAAATTACACAGTTACAAACTTCTGTGGAGCTTTGCCAATATATGGCATCTGACTGTATGTCACCTTTAAAAGGCACTGATTCTGTCATAAAGTATTTCACAACCAAGTAAAACTCCACAACTGTTATATCGGAGCATAAGATCTGTGGACATATATATATGTATGTTACTTGGTTTCATATAGGTGGTTTTGTTATAGCTGATTTTACAGGAAGAAATTTTTTTTCACCCTCTTAATAATATATAATCTTCATTTCTGATGCTGAATTCACTATCATTCTTCAATCATATTGCTAGGTTTTTTCCTTTTCTATTTTAAGCTACAATAACAAATGTTTTCCACAGAATCTAAGAAGTGTATTTTACTTAAAATTACTTAAAAGGTTCCAAAACTTCCTAAATATGCTCTTATATAGGAAATTCTTGATTCTGGAAATCTTTCTTACAGCAACATCATATCAGCTCTTTTCTAAACATGCATCATCATGACTGAAAAAGCATACTGACCTGGGGGGGAGGTAATTATCTAAACTGTGTATACAGAAAATTGATCAATTCTCATTCAGCCTCTCCCTGTTACCTAGTACCTGTCTGCAGAGTTGATAAGACCTACAAGAATAAAACCAAAGGTGGTCTTTATCACTTACTTGAATAACATCTTTTATGGGTTTATCAAAAATGTTATCTACCCTGGATTAACACAAAGAAAGGAACATTTTATTTTAACACTATTATTAGTTGTCTAAGAAGTTATTTACAACATGTGGCACCACAGAAAATTCAGTATAACAGCAATAATATTATAGCAGTTTTTATACCAACATTATATGGGTTTAGAATGTTATTCCATGGTTGGAAGAAAGAGCTCTGTAATTTATGACTTTCAGCATATGTAATTTCAATTACAAAATATTAGTGTCATTTTGTATTCAATTTTAACATAATCATGTAAGGATTCTAGATTTGTCCCATGTATTTGATCCTTTTAAATTTGGAAGTAACTGCATCTCAAATACACCCACGTACTTTAGCAGCTTTTTACATGAAAATTTATGGTCATTAATATTTCTGAAAATTTCTTGTATGTAGAAATATTGTATTTTACTTGTAAGCTTTTTTGTTTCAGAAGAGCTCCACTTGTATTTAAACATGGAAGAATCTCACTTGTCTTCTTTATTACATTGTAATAAATGAGAAACTGCTCAAAAGGACTCCAGAGAAATCAGTCAAAATACTTTATATAGTTATACTCAACTTATTTTTAGTGTCTAAAGCAGTTATTGTGTAATATGCTATGTGCAGAAGCCAGGCAGAAAATTCGCTACAGAAAGCAAATAAATATTAAATAAGCTGTCTCTATCACTTCTACCAGCACCATCCACATCATAGAAACCACTGTCTCATTATTACAGATATTTCATTTTCTGTTCTGCAAAATAAGTCCAAACATCTTGAATGAAACTAGACAACTTCTGTTTTTGCAAGAAAAAGCTTAAATAGCAACAAAACTTAGTATGTCCCATCTGCTTCCAAGGAAAGTAACTAACCTTGGGAATAACTTTCTGCTTACATGTTCTCAAACTTCATTGCAATACACAAATATATATTATATTTAATTTATTATCTTTATTTTAATTCCTTTACCCACTTTGTTTCATATTTTAAAAATTTAATATTTCCAGATAGCATATTATTTCCTTAAAATGATCTTGATGGTTTAAAAATATTTCACTCCCAGTACAGGACAGATGATTACCATTAAAACTCTTCTATTAATAATTGTTCTATTTATAGAGAATTGATTTAAAGGAACTTCTTGGGACATCCAAAGAGTAACTTTCAGTAAAACTTCCAATCTACATTAAATATTAATTATTCCATATTGTTACAGACTTCTTTCTTGAAATTCCGCAATTGACCCTTCAACTGGACTGAATATGCCTCATTCTTATGGAATCTTCTCCACACAATCCACAATCTGGCATACCCGTAGTGCACGCCACAGCTGTGAGAAGTTTTACAGATTTCCTGAGAAGAACAATTTTGCTTTTTTTTTGGTGTTTTGGGGTTATTTTGCATGTATAAACATAATATTTATAAGTTAATATTCATAGTGAGTAGTCTGAACTTCAGGATTTCGAAATAAGCAAAATAATCATATGGGAGGAAAGCAGTCTTTAGCATTAGCTATTATTATAGGTTTATTATCACATATTGTATCAGACATAGACATTTACAAATCCAAATCCTACACATTGCTGTTAAAACTTAAGAAGTAGAAGAGAGAAGTGTGTTATGTCTGTGCTGCAGCAGGTATACCTATGAAGGGATTGTGGCCCAAGGATAAGTCCACACTGGAGGAGGTACACGTTGAAGCATCTGTGGCTGTAGATAAGTCCATGCTGCAGCAAGTACACCTTGAAGCATCAGTGACTGTGCATGAGGTCATGCTGGAGTACCTCAAAGCATGTGGCCATGGGTGAGCCTACGACACGACAGAGCAGGTTTACTTCTGGAAGGACTGTCAGGTCACGGTGGAGCAGGTATATCTCTGAAGGCATTGTAGCCCATGGAGAAGGCCACACTGGAATAGATGCACCTCAAAGCGACTGTGGCCGTGGATAAGTCTATGCCGCAGCAGGCATACCCCTGGAGAGATTGTGGCTCATAGATAAGGCTCCACTTGGACCAGATACACCCCTAAGAGACCGCAGGCTGTGGATAAGTCCAAGCTGGAGCAGGGGCAAGGGGAGTTCATTGCAATGTTAAACCCTATGGTCTGGTCCAAAGGGACCAGAGGTGGAGATTGTAATGGAAATACCTTTAAATTGTTGTAACCCATGATTTGAATTGCATGTTATAGGAACTATTATATCATGACCCACCTGAACCAATGCAGGACAAGCCTTACAAGAAGCAGGGCAAGTGTAGCAGTGACCTGACCTGAGCTGGCTTTGGTGCCCAGTAACTACATGTAACACACCACCTCTCCTGCCATGAGAGATTGTTATGACAGATGGAGCCCTTAAGTCATGGACTAAATGAACTCAACAGACATTTTGTTGACATTCGTGGACATTCGTGGACATTTTACAGGGGTGGTTCATACAGGAAGGGAATGATATCTGTGTATGGGAAGGGGGGTGGAGTGGTTAATGAGGTTGTATTGGATAGTGTGATACCTGAGCGTGACGTAAATGGTTGTTGGTTTTGGCTGGGATAGAGTTAATTATCTTTATAGTAGCTAGTATGAGGCAATGTTTTGGGTTTGTGCTGAAAAGTGTTGATAACACAGGGATGTTTTAGCAGTTGCTGAGCAGTGCTTACACAGAGCCAAGGCCTTTTCTGCTTCTCACACCACCCCACCAGCGAGTAGGCTGGGGGTGCACAAGAAGGTGGGAGGGGACACAGCCGGGACAGCTGACCCCAACTGACCAAAGGGATATTCCATACCATATGACGTCATGCTCGGCATATAAACCTGGGGGAAGAAAAAGGAAGAGGAGGGGGGACGTTTGGAGTGATGGCATTTGTCTTCCCAAGTCACTGTTACACGTGATGAAGCCCTGCTTTCCTGGAGATGGCTGAACAACTGCCTGCCCATGGGAAGTGGTGAATGAATGCCTTGTCTTGCTTTGCTTGTGTGCGTGGCTTTTGCTTTACCTATTAACCTGTCTTTATTTCAATCCACAAATTTTCTCACTCTTATTCTTCCAATTCTCTCCCCATCCCACCGGGGGAGGGGAGTGAGCGGCTGCGTGGTGCTCAGCTGCCGGTTGGGGCAAAACCACGACAAGCATCAGCTATTATATATACATTTATTGTCAGGTATTGTATCACACCTAGACATTTACAAATCCAAATCCTACATGTTGCTGTTAAAACTTAAGAAGCAGAAGACAGAAGTGTGTTCTAGTACCACAGAAATACTTAGGAATTAAATGCTGATTTTAATTACTGCTGACTCCATTAACACACAGCAACATAAGTAAAGTTCTACACAGAAAAATGCCATATTTATTGACTCTCAAATACCAAGGCCTGAACTACATTTATCCCTGTCTTCAAGCATGTGAGTTTCCAAGGCAGAAGCTTAGGCTCTGAAGCTCATCAGTGGACATGGACATTTATCTCCAAAGGACAAGTTGGAAATAATGACTAAGGAAGTAATCTTTCTGGATGTTTCTGGACTTCCACTTGCATCCTGTGTGCTGTGTAAGATCATTACTGCAGGGTTAGTCAACATAAGGCTGTTTGTACCAGGTCACACCTTGCCCGTTGGTTTCTGAGATTGATCAAATAGCAGGTAACTAGAAAATAGTGCAAGAACAGGACAAATGTGAAGTAGTATTTCCATGCTCAACTCTCGCAGTCATCTGTGCCTCCGGAACATTTTCAGCTAGAGATAATGTATTTATATATAATTGTCTCAGATACATTTTTCTTCCATTGATTTGTATGAAGAGTTTTTAGACCTTGTAACATTTTGGCATCCCTTATATCCTGTGACTATGAGTTACATAGCTTAACACACTTTTTGCTGGATTGAACTTGCCACCCCATGTATTTAAGTGATATACAGGTGTGTGTCTACATTAATGTTCCGACTTGGATCAGAAATGTGCTTCTGACGTAAATCTGATCATCCCCACTTGCCAGGCTTTGATTTGATACGGCAGGCAGGTCTCAGTGTGCTGCTAGGTTGTGTTTGGGCAAAGCCAAACTGGAAGATCAGCTCAGTGAAGCCTCCGAACGCGTTCCATCCACAAACAGGCATTTCCATCATCTCACAGGACCAGACTAGAGCTAGTCTGAAGTACCCCCTCCCAAAAAAATGCATGCAACAGAAATCTTGAAACCCAACTATCTCACTCCACAGACCTGTTCCTATTATGCCACATTACTTGCTAATTTAAACATAGCCTGCTTTACCTAGGGAATTGTGGAACAGAATTATTTTCCATCCTATTTCAGGGGTTCTTCCTCCATTTTGCAGTTAAATACAGCAATAGTTTCATTAGATCACAGGCTACTACGATCTGTCTTTCTGTACACCAGCTCTGTGCCCTCCCTCAGAGTTAAATAGTATTTCATGCTGGGAGGAACATCTGAAAAGCCCATGTCTGCACAGAACAGAGCACAATATCAGACATTTACTTTGCTTTCTTCTTCCCTTAGTGAGAAACAGAGAACAGTATTACTGCTACTTTTGTACTGAAAGTCACAGCTGGATTGGTTTATAACTCAGGTGTCTGACTATACTAACAGTTGGATTGCAATGACTATTTGGAACAGTTGGCATGCAAGACATTTTGCCATCTATGACAAGCTCTACTAGAGCTTTATCTTTTTTTTTTTTTTTTTTTTTTAATGTAACTTTAAAGATAAGACAAGGCAAATTCTAAGACCGTGAGACATCTCACTAGAGGGATGACAGTGATCCCTTTAGAAATGGAACTAGCTATTGAATAGTTGAAAAATCCTTACAGGTGTACTACAAGGTGTGGACAAGAGCATGTACATTTTCAAGAAAAAAAGAAGTAAAACCAACACAGTCTTCTAAAGTACTGCTTGAAGTTTTTTAACTCTTTCAACAATAGCAAAATAGTCATCTTCCTTTTTGTCAGGATTGACACCTCCTGTCACAGAGTGCTGAGGACAGTGATAAACATTCTTATGTGGATTGCATCTTCTTCATTAATGTCATTCAGAAATTTCCTCCTTCACTCAAGACTAAGGGAGATAAAATCATAAGAATTGTCAAATATATTAGTATGGCCTAGGTGAAACATTAGCAATGAATCCAGCACTAGGTCAATTCACTTGAACTGTTCTGTACGAATACGTAGAAAAGACATCATATTTCATTTTTCTTCTACTTTTTAGCAATTCACCAGGAGTAGAAATATAAAATAAAAGAAGAGATGCCAAAAGCATATTTTCATGTTCAGCTTCCCATTGCTTGCAAAATAAAATTAAGCCAGGAGATCATTTAATAGTAAGGTGATGCTAGCCTACTGACTCTAAATACTACTTACAAGTGGGAAACCTTCCTCTGAATTCCCATGGTACTAGCTTCTACCTGTTTTGTTTGGACATTGCACAGGTCTTTTAGAGTTCCTTTTTTCCCTGACTTCAGGTGCAAAGGAGATTGTGTCAGTGTCAAAGATTTTTTCTTTTACTGTATGAAGTTATCCTATTTACTTTTTAACAACTGCTTAACACCACTATATACCTGCAGACTGAGCTCCCTAGTACTACCAGATCTTTTATTTCTGGGAATGTTGCTAGCTATGTCATCTCCATGTGCAAAGAGTCGAGAATCATTTTGAAGTGCAGTAAGCATGTAATAGCTTGCTGTTATCCAAGTTAAATTTAGTAAGCTGAAATAATAATCTCTTCAAAAAGATTTGCATGATTTTTATATGTCCATATTATTTTTTGTCTACAAGAGGCTCAAGAGTTTTTGAAGGGTTTTTTTCTTTAAAAAAAAGTAACAAAAGAATACTTACTTTTAATTTCATCAATTCATTATGCAATTCTTCTCATTAATCATTAAATGTATTAGTCTAAATGGAGATTACTGGTAGGCAATTTAATCAATAACTTCCCTATTTCTTGGAACACAGACCTTTTTTCGTGTGTGAAGATTTCTCCTACTTTATCATGCATCTTTATAATCAGATTTTTATTGAAAAAAAAAATACCCAACACTGTCCATCTCTTTGGAAGAGCATCTAAAAGGTCAAAATATAAAAGTGTTACATAGTTTTGACAATGGATTGTTAGCACCTAGAAAATAATAACGATTCAGTTAATTATCATAATCAGCCTCTTATACTAAACCTCTAAGGAAGAGAACTGCCCATGGTCACTTCTGGAAACAGCTGTGTGTAGCAGTTCTCTGGGTTTTACCCACAATACACATACATAAAAGGGAAATGCTGTAATTTTGTGGCCTATTGCAGGGTAGTCTAGCAGATAGGCAAAGATTTTATGCTTGTACAAAATGGCAAAATGCTTCCTGAAAGCAAACATTAATACAAACCCTTCTGGGAGGAAAAAAAATTCTAATATTTAAAGTGCAAGTCATGCCTCGAGAGACCCAAAGTCACCTCCCTACCTCACCGCATAGTTTGAGCTGTTTATTCCTGCAGAACAGCCACACATACAGGCTTCTTCATGGTAAGAATTGGACTGATGTACCTAAACCACATAAAAGTAACTGAACTTCCCTGAATTTAGGGCATTTGGGGCCACATAAACTGAAAAAAGAAAGATATGTGATATGTGGAAATGGCTGATGCTTAGTCTGTACATCTGTACAAGCAGAAAATGAATTGCTAAGACAACACAGACACAAGTTCCCCTCATCTCTGATGAGGGAGAGGGAAATGAAAAATGGATGAGAAGAAAGTTAAGTTTGTGATTAAGGCTGACAGAGGCTATCAGAATATGAGACAAAGTGCCAAGAAGAAAAGAAGGAAGAAAATAAAAATTCAGGAGATGGTGAAGGAGGAAAGAGTTAGTGTAAAGCAAAAAATTCTGTACTAGCTGAGATGTCAAGTTACAACAACAAAAAAAAATTACATCCCACACTTTGAAGTTAGTATCCTAAAATAGCTTATACTGAAGAATGGGTAGATGAGAAAAAATATTCCAGTGACCAGACATTTCTTAAGAATATTTTACGATAAGAACCAAATTTAGAATCTTGACAATAATTTTGTACTTCATGATTGTTCATTTTCCTTACTAAGCTCTTGTTCCGGAAACTCTAAATTAAATGGAATATCCCACATTACCTTTTTATACCTTCCTATTAGTTTCCTGAGGAATTAAAAAAAGGTGAGAAAGATAATCGCCTTTAGATGGTACATATAAATAAAACTCTTAATTGGTTTCCTAATATAGTGGTAGGATATACTGTTCTGTAATTCTAAGGATCAACACTAGTGTCTTTACTGATGACAATTAATTGGCAGTTTTCTAACTCATATTACTAGATATTGTCTCTGAGAATGCGGGACTTTTTAAGTCAATTAAATTTCACATTTATCTCCTTTTGATTATAGGTTTTTTATATTTAAATTTTACAGATTTCTGTTTCTTTCCTGTCCCCTGATAAAATGAGATGATTTCTTTGAAGTTATAGACTGAAGCGCATATGGTAACATGACAGCAAGTGAGATGAACTCTTACATCAGCACTGAGGAAGATATACCCATTGTTCTAATGTTTAGTATTATGTATTTTTGGAAGAGGTGACTGAATAATTGATTTTTTAGTATTGTGGACAAACTAACAAATCAACTTTTTATTTTTATTAGCTACTTTAAATATCTGAAAAACATTTTGATAATTTTTATTTGAAAATAATTTTTTAAATTCTTAAGTTTTCATGTAAAAATCATTGAAGGTGTATTTCAGCTTTTTGAGAATAAATCTCTTTGCTGAAAATCACAACTTAAATTCACATTTTTAAAATTAAATTGCACATCAAGAATTTATTTTAGGATCTTTCCATAGTTATCTCTTACAGTAAACTGTTCCATGATCTACCAATCAAAAAGACACTAGAGAGCCTATTTAACAGTGTTTGTTCTAATCCAGGGAATCAAATATGTTGCTGTCACTGTATTAAAAGATCTCATTTGCAGTACTTGTAATCTCTTTCCTCGTTCATTCTTTGCTAAAGGCATGGAAAAATTTCACACTAATTGAACAAGTCAATTACACTGCTTGCAAAACTCTTAAGGTCAGGATTTGGCTTGAATGGGCAAACACATTTCTGAACTACAAGTAACTGATTAAAGACTTTGTTCTTACACCACAATCACATTCTACTATGCTGCCATAGCCTAAATATTTGTAATATGCTAAACTCCTCCCACAAAATATCTGTTTCCATGCATTCATTTTATTTTCTAAGCTTCTAGTATTAACATAAAATGTATGGCAAATCTTAAGGATTGAGAGAGCAATTGTACAAGTGCTGAACAAAGAGATAATTATGTTATGCCAATAATCACTCTTTTAGGAGTAAAAATATGAATGTTATATTCAGTTATGTGTTCATCTCAGTCCACAATGTATTTTGTACTTGATATGAAATAGAACTCATCGTTTGAGTACACTGATATCTTTTATAGTCTCCTATGGAAACCCGTTTTGATCAGACGTAATATTTTTGCAATTTTAAGTGGTCTTACCCATTTTTGCCAAGAATGGCTATACAGAAGAATCAGTGTGAATTCTGAACTTGGAGTTCATATCCCACCATCTATAATACTTTAGTAAATAGAATACAGAGTACTTTTTTCAGTTTATACTGAATTTTTCTGTTTATTACAAGTGTAGCGCTATTAGAAATATGTTGGAAATAGACACAAAAATACAAATGTTCTGTAAAATGAGAAATGGGAATATGCAGGACAGGTTGTTCTTACATCTCTGAAATAAATTGTAAAGAAAAAAAAATCAACATAAGTACAATAACAGTTGATTGAGTGATTCAAGCATTCTAAGACAGGAAATGAGAGGAACATAATTTAGTGGATAAAATTAATTAGCTCCATCATTTTGTACTTCTCTTGCATTCACCAGTCCTTGAAATTGCAAGAAAAGACGTTGACAACAATAACCCTGATATCAGATTTTATATGCACAAGAAATATTGAGAATAAGCATTATCCAGACACATAAGATTTGTGGGTTACTTCTTTTTGTGCTATTTTCACTTAGTTGATTAGACTTTTGGAACTACAACAGTCTTGGGAAAGTTTAGAAATATCGTTGATGTTTTTTTTTTACATCCACCTTTCCAATCTTAGTCTTTGCTCTTACAGTCAGCTTTTTTTAGACAAACAGGTTATTTTAACAACTCAGGTAAACAACACAGCTGTTTTGAAATACATATTTCAATAAATACATGTTATTTTTACATCCAAAAAGCAGTCAAGGTTCCTAAAAAATCCAAAATCTGGTTCCTTATTTTTCACTTGCATATTGTTGTAGATTAAATTCCTCTGTTTGAAATCAATAAGCATGTATTGTTAAATGATTTTTTCCATAATCAGTCAAAAATATTGATTTTTTTAAAGCCTAATTTTCTGGTGGTATGTGTGTGTATATATATATATATATATATATAGTAATTCTGTCTAATTGTATGAATCAAAAGCAAGCTGCATTTAGTACTCCATAATTTACTCTCCATTATATGCCACTGTTTATCTATAAAGTGATATTTCATTGTATGTAATTAAGGGAGAGCATAAACAAAACCTCAAAACACAGCAGTTTAAAGCTATACCATTAGTTATACAACATTATATGTTGTACAACACAAACACTCAATTTAGAGAGCAGGAGATAAAACCAGTAAACTGAGTCTTTGATTGTGTATGTGGTTCTGGTAACAGTTTACAATCACATTCTTCAGCTGTAGAATGCAGGTAGTAATGCCTAACAAGTTTTGTTAATGAATTGATATGTATGTACTAAAAAAATCTTACATGTAAGACTCACACAGGTTTTAAAGTATACATCACAATAACCATGGAGGTGACATAAGTTTAACAGTACGTTTGACTATTTCTCCTTGTATTGTCTCTCCCCATATTTTCAATAATCAAACCCAACAGTAACAACAACAAACGAAAAAAGAATTTTCTTTTAAATGAATAGGTTGAAATGGTGCTTATTAGATTTGTATGGCAAAATCCACAATAACTCTTTGGTTTTGAAGCTGACTTGATTCTCTAATTAAGCCTGAATTTAATTCTTGCTTCTAAATTGGACCAGGAAAAATGCAAGAGTTATACATAATTTAATCTCCTATTACTTTATTTCTATTCAAAGCTGTTCTTCATTAACAGCTCAGCTATTGAATTAACCAGCATGGGACAACCCAAAAAATATGCATATTGAATCTGTCATTTCAAAGTAATTCTCTTTGACCTCAGAATCAGTTCTGAAGGGCTGAAATAATGTTAGAAAACAATCTGATCCATGAAGTCTATGTATTTTGTTCTTATGCATTTACAATTGAGAAGTGATTTTATAACTAGGTTAAAAACAGGTTTGGACTGCCTTAAGAAACAGCTTAGGAGATAGATACAGTTATAAATAGCAGTCTTTTCATGCCCCAGTTGAAACACTCAGGTAAAATTAGGGACTGCTTCAGAAGAATTCTCATGCAACAGCTATTAATTTCTTTAATAGAGATATTAATTACTTCTTTGCAATTTCTCAAAGTAAGACGACATTGAAATAATACATGACTAATATATACCAAGGGAAGTATTAAAAGAATGAAACAACCATGTATTTAATTCTTCTCAGTTTTTAAAACTATCTCTTAATACTGTACATGAAAATAATTTTCATTCCAGGGTAAGGGCTTTAATTTTTTGTTCAGTCTGTGTATATTTACTCATGTAAGGCTGATAAATTTTCCTGAAAGGGGATTCTTTACTTCAGCCCCTCAGGTAGTTGTGATAAAAGAAGTATCATTTAAGACAGTGATAAACCCATGTAGTTTATTTTTTTCTTTTTTTCCTTTTTTTTTCCCCTCCCTCCCCCCGCTCCGCCTTTTTTGAGTAGTTTTGGAAGAAGATGATTGCACTGTAAACTATGTCAAGTGAGGGAGAGATGTTATGTTTTTCAGAGCACACCACACCTTAATGTCTTATGCCCCAACCATAAATGAGTTCTGACGGATCCATAGGATCACAGTGCAGTGACTGAGGAGCAGTCCGATGTGATGTTTTGTGGAAGTAAAGATATCTCTCAAAATTTGTACCCCAATGATGAGTATAATTGCAATTTACACTGTATATGAATTCAGATTATACATTTGAAATATCAGTCCCTTTTAAATAATTATAGAAGTAAAATTGATAAACTAAATAAAGTATTTTCTAAAGATAGAATTCAAGAACATTTTTAAGCAGACCTTCAGCTATCTGAAGAAACACCTGAGCAAAGCAGATGGAATAGTAGCCAAATGTTTGTATGTTTCAAGCTTGCCAAACATCAGCGAGAGGTAATGTATACTGGATGCTACTTGTCCACAGGATTTTATAAGAAAGGAATAATAACTGCCATCCACCAACTTTTATTGAAGGTATTTGTGAGACTAATTCTGAAATCACCTTTTAAAAAGATTTATACTGATGGATCACCACAAGGCTGCCCCAATACAACACAATAACAGGGGAACCGGAGTGACCACTTCCATTCTATGAGTAGTTAAAAACGGTTTAGATTTTTGTTTGTCAAGAATTTGCACCGAAAGGTAAAAAAGTTCAACATAAAATATATTGTTCCACCAAGGAGCTGAGGTGAAGAGTGAAGCATGGATAAAATGAGACTTTAGGTACAAATCACAATATTAACAAAAGCAAATGCTCCACACTTTAGTTATAAAGTCACACTTAAACAATTACTGTTCAATTTTCATTGTTGTCATTAGACATATTAGCATATGTAGGGTCTTTCTCCAAATTTAAATGTGTAAAATTTAAATACATTGGGGTTTTGCTAGTTTTCCATGAAAGAAATATTAGAAAACTGTTCCCTTCTTAATAACTTGTGAAAATATTGCCTGGGTTCAGTTAAATTTGACACAAAGCTAGAAATTTTGAAAGATGAGTGTCCCAACTAAGCAGCAGATTTTACCATGAACTCCAGCTGTACAGGCTACTAAAAAGAAGACATGATGGAAAAACCATTATAAATTCTACTGCTTAGTCAACATGTCTCCTTAGATATCAAAGGGTTCAGACATGAAAGAAAATAGATGGAAGTCTCACCTGTGTTTCTGGTTGTAGAAGACACTAATGCTGTACAAGGACCTTGCTCAACAAGTTCCTCAGCTTGGAAAAAAATGGGCCTGCTGAGTGCTTAGGGGCCAAGGAAAGCGATCAGTGGTCATAAGCTGCCTCTTACTGCATGTCTATGAGAAGCCCAGGATAGCCCTAAATCCCCAGAATCTCATCTTTGCCCTGCCAACACAAGCATGTAAGGCTTGTCTAGTTGAGAAATGTCATTTGAGTTCAGTTGGGTTTAGTCACATTTGACAGCTGATTTAGTTGATTGACCTGTGATCAAGAGGTAACATTACTGACTACAAGTGTTTAATAGGGTATTTCAATGAAAAGAAATTATTTCAGTTGGGAGAGAGATACTCAGTGAAAACTTCCATCTTTCTATTATTTTATATTGCCTTGCCTTTAATTTTCATTCCTTTCTCTAAAAGCTATTAAACCATTTATTGGAATTGTTTTTCTCTTTTCACAAAGATACTTTTAAGAAACAGTTCACACATTTTAAATGCTTTTTAAAGACATTTATAAAAATAATTTCCAGGATCCCCCTACGAGTTACTCATCTTCAATACTGAGGATTGCCTCTGTTTCTTCTCTCCATAATAAATGTAATGCTTACTGAAAAAAATACAAAAAAGTATATAATACTTAGAAGGAATTAGAGTACATCTATTTTGTATCCTTAGAAGTTAATGGCAAACCTCCCACAACTTCAGTAGAAGTGATGTATGGCTCCCTGTTTTGTTTTTAGCTAGCCTGCTCTGCTACAGGAGTAAACTAACAAGGCCATTCCCAGTGCT
This sequence comes from Balearica regulorum gibbericeps, assembly GCF_011004875.1. Taxonomy (NCBI): domain Eukaryota; kingdom Metazoa; phylum Chordata; class Aves; order Gruiformes; family Gruidae; genus Balearica; species Balearica regulorum. The sequence continues at coordinate 25,202,869 of NC_046186.1, forward strand.
CTGCTGGCACCAAATATAGTGATGCATAAACAAGGAAAAAACAAACAAACAAATAAAAAGAGCTAATTTTAATGTCCGTTAGAAAATTCATGGTGGAAAAAGAAATACTGTTTTCAACTTCCAAATCCTGCTAACTATAAGCAATCAAAAAATAAGAAATAAACTTAAGAAAGCCAGACATATTTCTAAAAACAGTACTATTGACAAAATCTTCTTGGTCTTTTTTATATATAAATAGCAAAAAATGTGCGATTACAGCACTGAAAAGACTGCAGCTAGTTCACATAGTCTTATTTTTAGGACCACGAAACACTGTTAAGTTTTAACATTGCCAAGTTTTAACACTCACACATGCAAATTTGTTTCTTCACAGAGAACATAATGTCTGCAGACTTTTTCTATTCCATAAAATATCAGATAATGAAGCACCACAATCAGTTTATAAGTTTTGACAATTATCAGCCTGATGGTGTAAATTAGTGACCTAAGTGAAGCGCAGAAAAGAAAAATTGTCACATATGACAACTTTCAACATTAAAATGCATCATTTTATTATTATCAATAAAGCATAATCTGAAAATGCTCTCTCCCTCTCAATGATGGCAGTGGCTATTGATTAGGACGGGCTGGTGAAGAGAGGGATTTAAGTACCACCTGCGATTTCATTAGGCTGATGCCTGGGAGGGGACACTGTGAAATGCAACAGGAGCCTCATCTGCCCGGGTTTCCTTGACCCCATAACTGAAGTGCCTTAGTGGAACCTGTACAGGGCTTTTGCAGCACCCACCACCAAGCCAGACCTTCCCAAACAGACTCCTTTGCCAGGTCCTGCCCAGGCTTGCTTGCGTGTCCTCTGGTCCTCTGGAAGGCCTCCAAAGAGAAGCCCTGTTCTGCAAAGTCTCCGGTGTGCCACATTTCCCAGGCATTTGGTCCCTATGCGCAACGTAAACAGTAATGCTTAATACATGTTCAGATGTGTCTTCAGAGCTTTATGGCTCCAGCTCAGTATCCCTGAAAGCACCAAAATGGCTATAGCATTTGCTGTTTTAAAAAAACCCATTACTCCCACAACTGCCTAGAGCATTATCAGTAACTATAAGCATCTTTATGAGAAGGTGAAATGTGTCTTTTTTCCTATTTCCTCCATTTTTAGACTACCCTTCCAAGCACCTGATCATTCAGAATCTTTTGCAATAAAATCACGAATCCTGTCAAGTCAGAAGGAAAGACTATTTAGGTAAAACAATATAATAGATGCGTTTAATCTACTTTTGCTGAAATCTGGCATGTCTATCATTACTTGATTCATGTATATAAATAAAAAACCTGAATCCTTCCCTGACTGTGTATTTCTTTGACTCAGTAAATTGAGTGTTCTCAATCTGAATGTTCTTGGGGCAAATTATGGTCAAGTAATATTAATCTCATGGGAGCCACAGTTCCAAAATTGGTGAGGGGGCATACACAGATCTCTTCCAGCCAATGTTCACTCTCCCTAAAGTTGTGTATTGAAAATGAGACTAGCCAGAAGCATGAACTAGATGGGAAAGGATGTTAAACAGCTGACAGTGGAATGCTCTGATCAGCCTCATTACCTGAGCTGACTTAGCAGACTCTCAATGTACAATGGGAACCACAGGCAGGCTGGCAAAAGCAAGCTAATAGTTTCTAAATTTCTCTCCGTTCACGTAGTGATTTTCAGCAGTTTTCAGAAGAAGAATCTTCTGAAAAAGAAATGCCCCACAGCAAGCACTCCTGAAGAACACTAACTCTGTCTGGAGCTTTCACTACCAAGAATTGCATGGAAGAGGGCGCTGGGCAGAAAATTGAATTATAAATAAGTTGGCTTGCTCAGATAAGCAAGAAGGTAAATTAATCTGTGATTACAGATGACAATATAAGCAAAGCCCCTAGTAGGATTTTTGTGTGGTCTTTGCTCATGAACCCCACACTCACAGCCAGGGTGACAAGTTGGACTGCAACTGCTAACATGGTCTAGCAGCCACATATATTTCGGTACTGCTGATAAATAAACTATGACTGTGTAATGTCCAGTCTATTCAGCTCCATGAAATGATCTAAAATAAAATTGAGAGAGAGGATTCAGAGTAATATGTGATTGTTACATAGTTTCAGTCAAAAACAAGGTTGGCCTGAACAGAAATGCTTATGTATTTTGAATAGGAGCATGATTAATTCAGCCAGTATAGAGAGGAAGAAAATAGATTTTTAATATTACAACTTGTTTTGGATGTCATGATCATATGTAGGGATGGCGAGACTTAAGTGGCGAAGCTTGGGGTTTCAGAGTCAGCACTCAGATCAGGCAGGGCTGTATGAGGGCTGGAATATGAGGCAGAGGAAGGTAAAAAGGACCAACACCTCCATGAAGAAAATAGCTGTGAGATTACTGGATGATCCTGAGAAACCAACACAAACCAGAATATTGTTTGGCTCTATCAGCTTGTTGTGTGTTGGCAGATGAAGTGAGAAAACTTTCTGAGCCAAAAACTTAGACCTAGGAATATATGGTGTAACCTAAGAAGCTGATTAATTATTTCTAGCTCTGGATACATTTAAGTACCCAATAAATGAAAGGTGAGAGTTGGAAAACTTGCAAGCAGTCTGAGCTTTTTAGCTTGATACTCCTGCCCATAGCTGATTCTGCTTTTTTTTGAGATACATGTCCTAATCAAAATCACTCAAACATTCATGAGGTTAGAAAGATGGGTAAGCACTGAGAACCTCAAATAAAGAGGAATACGTGCCTTAGAGTAAAGAAGAAGTGCCCTTCACTAGAGGCAACTGGTTGCCAGTAGGAGACGGAAAACTATTTAATCCTTTGCTCTCACCCCATCATTCAGCCATCTAGAATCTCATGCTTCCTGTAACTGTCAGTACAAAGGCAAATTATTTGTCATTTGTCATGACAAGTTGTAATATTTAAAGCTTATTCTGAAAAGCATAAGTCTTGTTGAGGATGGGTGACAAAAACTGTTCAGAAGACTAGAAGAAAGGTCATGTCGTGTGGCTGATGTTTCAGCGAGTATATGTGTTAAAGAATGATTTTTGCATTTCCAGCTTTTGTGGAGAGAAGTTTTAGCAGCTGAAACGAGAGAGACATAATGGTAGGGTGAGCAGCACAGTGTTTAGCCTTTTCTTGAAAATTTTTTTGAACAGAGAAGAATCTACTGTAGGGAACTTCTTTTGAACAAACACAGCACATCTCCCTCCTAAGTTAATATCTGTAAAAGTTATTTTTAAAAGTACCTTATATCAAACTATGCCTTTTAAAAAGTATTTCAGAAAAAAATCTGCACACATAACATGTGCTTGCTTTTTTCAGAAATTAAGAAATTATTCAATGTGTGAAGATGTATAATCACACAAAGCTATGCATTTTATAAAAAATTTTCGGAATAAAATGCTACATTCTAGATTCCTGTTATAAAAACATCTTGCATAAGATAAACTCACATTTGCCATCTAATTCTTGATTAAACTAATAATAGCTTGAATTTACAAGCAATAAAAGAGAAACTGTCATGGTTGCTGAGAAAAAAATTGGTAAAATGTAGTAATATTTCATTTGGTTTACACTAGAAGTAGCAAAAAAATATAGTTTTGTTTGGTTTGTTTAGAAGGCTACTTTATGAAAAATAAGCAAAAGGCTCTCATAGGTTTCACTATTTTGAATTTTTAAATCAGTTTTGAAAATGGTAGATTGTTTGAAATCCCCCCCAAGCACATATGGCTACATTATCCTTTAAAGAGGAAATAGATAATTCAAGAACTATTTGATTAGATAGTGTTTTCTGTGAAATTATGATGTTACAAAGCTTATAAGATAAACAAACATTAAAAAGAGAATATCAAGTAATACCCAAAATCCATCCAAAATTTAGCTTTAATTCCAATTCATATGTTAGATACAGCTGCCAAGGCAGCTATAGTTCATCCCAGTTGTTATTCTGCAGGCTAAAGAAGAGGAATATTTCTTTTCTTGCTAGCTTGGGTCCTTAGTTAAGACTGGGCTTAGCAGTATTTATTTACTCAACTTCAATCTTACCCTGTATTAAACAAACTCTTAAGTTGAAGTTTTCTGTTTCCACACGTAACTCAAAGCCTTTCACAATGCTGTGGCTTTTCCCACCTGCTCCCTGAGAGCATCTTCAGAACCATCGCAACATGCAATTAACATTCACTTACTGAAATTGCTGCTTGCAACATCCATGGTATTCTAGATATCCATCTACTACAGTGTACCTAATCTGTACTACCAAATGAAACTCTGTAGCTGTGGGGTTTTGGTTTGGTTTTTGGAGGGTTTTTTATTTGGTTGGTTAGGTTTTTTCAAATAAGCAGCGGTGAGCTTAGTTCAAGAGTAAAACTAATCTGTTTCCTTCTCTAGGAGGGATGAGAACCTGGTGTATGCTTTTACAGCTCTGAGGCAAGGTTAATGGAGTCTCTGCAGGAGCCTGAATGCTAATATGATATTTATGATCATCATTGTATTATTATCCTTATTTTTAACTTGTACATAACAAATTAATTAAACACTGTGCACTACTGAGTTTCTGTTCTTGTTACTGTGATAAAAGACAGCATAATGACATTTTTTATAGGCTCTTTATAATTATTACAGCTCCTTCTCTATACACCTATACTTCTTTGGAACATGTATGATCAGATTGTCACTTTTGCCAGTCACCTTAATGGTGTAATGCAATGTTTGGATTAAAGCACCTTTGCGCTCGCATTTTAAGGACTGCTAAATTACCAAAACAAAGGGGAAAAAAGAATGAGAACCTGAACTATAGATCTTTTGTTACTGCAAACTAGAACAGCTATGCCTGAAGTATATTATTTATTAAAACATTATGTATAAAATCACTGTTTTTCCAATCACTTGTACATAGGATAGCCTTCATGGGAAAGTAAAAGACTTTCCACACACAGTTGCTCAACTGCACACTGCCTTTAAGTAATTTTTTTTTTTTTTAAATGAAGCTTATTACTTTAAAGTTATGTCCAATAAAACATGCTGACCTATCCCAAATGTAAATAATTTCAAGACCTCCATGAATCTTTCTACTTCTGCCACTGTAGACAGCTGTCATTATCACAGAAATAAATTCACGTTCACAGAAATATAACTGTTCTGACCTAGCTAGAAGTGAGCAATGGGAGTGACAAAATCAGTTGTTAAAATTACAGCAATTTGAGGTTCCTAAATACAATTATCTATTGGCACAGTTCAAAAACAAACAGTCACAAATTAAGCTAAGCTGGCCACCCATCAGAAACAAGCAGTATTCGTTGCCACAGACCAAACTAGAAAAGGTTTGATTGAAAATTTACATTTTGTCTAGTTGGAGAATTCTCTCAGCAATGAATAAGTTTGTGAACTATTCCTTTGACTAAGTCAGATCATGTTGAATTTAAAAATCTGAAATTTTTCATAACTTCAAAATATCATATCCATAACAGAAGGTGGTCTTGAAAGGCGCTATTTTATCTTTTCCATCACTTGCAGCCACTCTAAGTGGAGAAATGTATAATGGTACTAACATTCACATGAGACATGAATTGACACATTCCTTCCATTGCTTTCACAAGCTTACCTAGAAAAAGACATTTTTTTTATTCTGAAATAAAATTCCTAAGAAGTATCTAGTTACCTAAATACAGAATAGGTGCTGCTGGAATTCAGAGAAAACACACTGTCCCTAAAAACACCTATTTACCTGGTTAATTGTTACAGGCATAGTTCCCTCTGTGTATAGGTAGAGCTGCCGAACTCTTGATTCAACGTGCAATAACTCAAAACTGGAATTCTGCAACTGGAAAGCTCACTTAATCTTGGAGGCTTAAGCTAAGTATGAACAGTAGTGCCTGGGAGACCTGCCACCCTAGGCAGCTAGCTACTTTGCTTCTCTTGAAAATTGATCCTGTGGAGTTATAAGAGAAATCCAGATACTTTAGCTCTGTGTATGAAGTGTTTGTCCCAAAGAATTTTGACACTAGATAAGATTTCCCAGGTCACAAATGAATTCTGATTACTGTAACAGAACTGTGACATTTCTGCCAGCTATATAGCGAACAGTGTTACTAAATACCATATTCATTACTCATTAACTGATTCTAAAGCGCATTCATCAACTCAGTCTAATATACAAAACGAGTTATAACAATTAGAAATTAACTGCAATGCAATGAATGCTATCTCTGAATCAACGCAGTATTGTCTATGCTGGATTTTCTCCCTTCTTTGCACTCATCATCAAAACAAAAACACTTCTCCATCTCTATTCATTGATTCTAGATCAGCACTGCAGACTGCAACCATTTGCAAAGCAGTCAGTTCACAGATACGGGCAGCAGAAGGAATAACATCCTCCTTAACACAGCTTGATATTAGTACATCTCAGCGAGGCATCACCACGTGGGCTTCTTAAAAATTGGGTAGCCCCATTATCATCACTGGGAATTCTGGACAGTGATTAATGAAGTATACAATTTTCACAAAGAATAAAATGAACAGTATGACTGAGTATTTATTGAGAAAATTACCAATTTTCCAAAGTTCTGCAGTTGAAGTAGGAAAACATTTTAGAGTGGGGGAGTATTGCTTTGACTTAAATGGGGTTTGAAAGTAAAAAATTTCCCATGACCTTCTAAAACAGTCTTGCACTTGAGTGCAAATTGGCAGCATGAAGGGCAGACAAAAAGAAAGCCAAGCCACAAAACCCTCCAGCTGGATACAGTCATCTCTCTTTCAGGTTTGGCTCTAGGTACAGACAATACCTCGGCTAACAGATTCGTATGTGGCAAAATGGTGCCTTTACTGCTATCACCCAGAAGCTCATTGTCACTACTGGGTATGACAAAATGGAAAACCACTTCTGGTGCTGGCACCATCTTTGTGAGAAACCTTCATCCACACAGCGCCTCTCAATGCACTGGACAAAGTGGAGGCAGTTTGTGGAAAGTAAATGAGTATTAGACTTTCCTGTTAGGTTTACTAGGGGATGCAAGGCTTTGGCTACATTCCAGCACACGCGGATGAACCATCTTCTCTGGCTCTCACAGCAGAAAAGGAAGCTGCTACACAGCTCCGTTCAATACCATACATCAGCTCTCACAGCTCCTACTAAGCCTGAAGATAAATGCATAAATCACATAGGTTTTATTTTGGGAAAAAGCAAGATTATGAATAGGCAGTGATCTAACATTGCTTCCCACACTGGAAACCTAAACTCATGAGCTGAGAGCTAATTTTGGTGTCATAAATTCTTTAGAGATCTGTATAGGGTTTTTTTCTTTGTGGAAAAAGATACTTGTAAAAAAGATGGGTTTATGTAGGCTTTTTTTTTTTTTTTTTTTTTTTTTACTTTAGCTGTAAAAGGACTAAAACTGGGACAAAAGCAACAAAACTTAAACTCCTATTGGAACTAGATAATCTAGAAACTCATTATTGTACTCTTAGATCACTTTTTGATCCAACAAATATATACCTACTGAAGTATCAGAAAAAAGCGTTCTTCCTTTTCTTCTTTCATCCTGGTAAAAAGCAATCAAACCAAATTTTTATCTAAGAATGGGAAATTCAATTCAAGCCAGAACCTGTTGTGGCTTCTGCCGGAGAACTCAGAAGAAGTGACAGATGATACACTACACGGAACGCCTGGTAATCAATAGTGCTGGCTCGTATTTCAGAAATCTTAAGAAAGGAAACTGGTTACGTGCTGCTTTATTGCAACACCTGTACACTTAGCTCTCCCTCAAGTGCAAGGATGACTACTACTTATAAGCAAGAAAATTACATCTTCTTCTAACAGGTTGAAGAAATTTGGCCGAGTTGCTCTTCACCCAGATGTAGCTCTGTGTCCTCCATGACAGAAATATTTGAGATTTGAAAAAAGCATTTTGCCAGATTTAGAAGTGGATAACCTAAGTGTGGAGAACTTAAAATATTGTCTAAAGTGTCTTGGGCATGGAACTGCTTAAATATTTTCTGCAGTTTTAGATTGTTAAATAATTTTGAAAGTACATAAAATCTCTGTCTCAGGATATCAAATTTGTCTTCCAAAGTCCAGTGATCCACAAATAGACTCCTACGTTGATGATATTTCTTCTAGGTCTCCACAGCTGATGTAGGAGACAAGACTGCCAGATGGCAATCCTATAAATCTAATGCTAACTATGACCGACAAAACCAAATTTATTTAATGTTTTTAAATGAAAAATAGTTGCAAAAGTTCAATACAAAAGTAAATGAAAACCAGACTAAAAAAAACCCAAAAGACATAAACCCACTTGAAGTGCAGTACAGAAGAATGCTCACACACACACGTCTTCTCAGCTATTTTTTCTCTCTATGATGATGTTTTATGGAAGTTAATGGTGTCATGAAAGATGGATATATTAAGTGGCAGAGTGGGCTTGTAAAAAAAATAAATCATATCTTTCAGGTAAAAAAACTACTATCAGACATGAAAGATACCAGTCTGGCTTAGCTTCAGTGTGGTCATGAAATGAAAAAGGGCATTAAGTTTGTGAAACGCTGCAAACCTTACCTCAGTGAGATTTGATAATCTCTTCTATATTACTAATAAGGAAAACCAAAGCTTAGGGGATCTACCTGTTATAAAGAGGTAGATTTTACAATTTACTTCAAAGTAGCTTTTGTTTAGACTTCAAAGATTTTAAGCAACACCAAAGGCTGAGAAAAGAAGGTGCTGCTTTTACTCCTTTTTCCACACATGAAGAGAGTGGGGAACAAAAGTTTCCATGTCATATATCAGAAAACGAGAATGTAAAGTTGGTTAGCAATTCACTTCTGTTCAAAGCACTTCACAGCAATGGATGTGGGACTTCTGAGAGAACTCTGACAGGTACCTCCACAAAAAAGAATAATTATTACGAATCAGGGCCTAAAGGTAATGGAGAGAGCCTGTCATTATGTACTATCAGGTACAGCTTAAATGTTTCTCCATCCTTCACTATAGTGAGATCTTTCAGTTTTGAGGTAGTCTACTTATCATGTTTTATTTGACCTTACTGTTTACAATTAATGTTAACTTTTCAGAAATTTATTGAGTTGATACAAACTTTCACTGCAAAGAAATTTAATATAAAAAGGAAAGCTCATTAAAATGGCAAGTTAAGACATTTTTGTTAAGTACATGATCTGCATCTCTCAGCAGTGCAAACCAACTATAACTTACATTTTTGAGCAAGACCAGTGGAACTGTTTCTGTAAGACCAAGTGAAATAAAACTGCAAAAGAAGTGAATGTACTTCTGGTCTGTATGGAAATCTAAATTATTCAATTAGCTAAAAAATTCTGCAGAAATGAAAATGCAAAAGAATTTTCACTTTCAATTTGCATGAAAATAAAAAAGGTTTTTCTAAACCAAAGAATCCTATCAGGTAAGGAGAGAATTCACTCTTTTCTTTGACACCCCCCCCCCCCCCCATTTACAATATGTAGGGAGAGAAGCCTCTATGGAGGGGATTTCCTTCATATGAGAGTTTGTTCCTTTTGCTTCTGGCTGCTGCTTCTTACCAGTACTCTTGTTTCCAAGCTTCAGTTATCTTCTAAACAACAGAAATTCTACCTATTTTCTAAAAGCTCTCCATCTCACATGAAAACAAACATGCAACAACTCTCTCTCCCCCCCTTAATGAGATTATTGTTCCATAGCAATTTACTCACTTCTTTACTTACTAATTTCATTGGGTAACATCTGTTTGAAAGTTAAGGTATGAAATTTGCCTCAGGTTGTCCTAAAACAGAATCGTCAAAGGTTGTCTTGGAACCACAGTAAATGCATAGGAAACCTCTGTTATTTTTCTTCAAAGTTCATTTAACAATCGAAATATATCTTTCAGTATTTTCCAATGACAATCTGTCACATAATTTCTGATACTTCTACTCCTTATCCTTATGCCACTTTCTCTGAATTTATGAGAATGCTAAACATGAAACATGATATTACTGAAGATGGACGATATGGATTACAATATGATTGAGCCAACTACAATGCTCCTAATAGGGACGGTCTCATATCTCTAATTTAAATCTACCACATGACATGTGTTCCTTCCTACCTTACACTGGTAACTGGCACTCTGCTCAATCCATTATAAATTGTTTTAAGTATTTAAACAAAACCAAAAGAATCACAAAGGGGTTTTTGCTAGTGTGTGGAATTACACAGATTTGTTAGATGCTTCACTGTGGCAAAGCATTCACATGGGAACTGAGGGCAGAGGAGGAATAGGACCACTTTTTGCAGCATAAGCATGGAGTTGTATCAGTTGAACCATACTATGAAACTATATGCTTAAGACTTAGCTACCTGCCGATAAATGTTAATGCACAATAAAATTAAGCACACTAGCTATTCTTCACTGATTTATCACTCTTACTATAAACCAAATGTTAGATACTCTTTTTTCAAGTAGAATATGTTCCCTTGCCTAAAGGCACTCTGTGGTTATGCCTATGAAGGTATTTTGCAAACAGATAAGAGCTGTAGTCTGCCCACACTCTGAACCAGCAGGAAGCTTTGTAGTAACACACAGTGCCACGCTGAGCACAACCTAATTGTCCTTGCTGACAAGGCATGTAGAGCAGATTGGACTCCACTCATACATGGGGATGTGATGCTGCCAGTGCTGAATGTGGGCAGAATGAACTAATACCTTCGATCTCCTGTGAGCAAACCAAGCGTTCTTACCCATCTAGTTAGTACAGGCTATGAATGCTCTAAATTCACACTGTGATTTACCATACCTTAATTTCTCTGGGCGGATGAGGCCTAGTACAATCAATCTCTACTTCTCTTGTGTTCTGCTTTGCAGTGGCTGAGGGAGATTGATTGTTTGAATCAGTAAAGTCTGAAATTTGCCCCAGGTAAGAGGAAGCCAAGTGTAAAGGAGACAAATAAATGCTTACTATGTACTTTAGGCTTTAGTTTAGACTCATGTCACTTCAGAAGTAATTTACATATAAGAAACTCAATTACAGTGGAAAGAGCAACAAGCAGAGGCATGAAAGAATGATCAAGATTAAGGTAAAATGGATGAAAATGGGAAAGGGGGATTTGCTTTACTCAACAAATGCACTTTGTTTTCCTGCATGTAATTTTGCATGCTAAAATTGGACACTTTAAATGTAATTTACTTCATTATTTATCTTACACATGGATTTCACTAAAAATAAAGGAGATTAAGATGTAAACTGTCTTGTTTTCTGCCTCATCTAGGGAAATGGTCAGTCAGTAAAATCATTACAGAAATGCTTGTCATTCCAATTGTCCTGGTTTTGGCAGGGATAGAGTTAATTTTCTTCCTTGCAGCTGGTATAGTGCTGTGCTTTGGATTTAGGATGAGAATAATGTTGATAATGTGCTGATGTTTTAGTTGCTGCCAAGCAGTCAAGGACTTTTCAGCTTCTCATACTGGCCTGACAGTGAGAAGGCAGGGGGTGCACAAGAAGCTGGGAGGGGACACAGCCAGGACAGCTGACCCAAACTGGCCAACGGGGTATTCCATATTATAAATTGTCACGCTCCATATATAACTGGGGAGTTGGCTGGTAGGCAGGCCAGCTTGGGAACTAGCTGAGCATCAGCTTTGGCTGGTAAGAAATTGTGCTGTTCATTACTTGCTTTTTATATTCTACTGTCATCATTGTCATCATCATCACTATTATTATCTTACTTTTCTGTCCTATTAAACTGTCTTTATCTCAACTCACAAGTCTTTTTTTCTTTTTTTCCTTTTCGATTCTCTCCCCCGCCCCACTGGGGCAGAGTGGAGTGAGTGAAGGGCTGTGTGTTTGGTTTAGCTGCTGGCCAGGTTAAACCACAACACTGATTAAAGATAAATCTGTTGTTAGTATGGTTATTCAATTCACAACCCCTTTGTATTAGCTCTGTCACCCTGTTTGTGCACCTGGTGGTGTTTATCCAATTCAGGTAAGAGGCTAACATCTCATTTATTGATTTTTGATGAGTTGAAAAGAATCAGATACTAACTTTTAGGAAGAAGAACACGTGATTAGTAGCAATCAGGTAAATCAAGCAAGGCTAACAGGTGTTGCTAGGAGTTCACTAATACTTTGCTGTAGACCTAATCCTGTATTTTCTCTTTATTCCTGCTTTATCCCTCAGACAGCCTTTCCTCTAACCTCAGTGAAAGAATGCCAGGAGATAATCTTGATCTGCAAGAAATATAAAGCTTCCCTTTCTCCTTGCTGACACAAATTCCACGCAGAAAATACCAAAAAACATTTATTTCTTGGAGAAGGTTTTTGGCTTTGAGCTGTTGATTTTTTATTTTATTGGGGTTGAGAGGAGCATTCTACTTTCTCTAAGGACCGATCCACAAAAATTTTTAAACTAGAACATTACAGTTTTAACCACCATGGATAGCAGAAATTTGAGTTATTAAATTACCTTCTATCTTGAACTTACTTCAGTATTTACAATAATGCAGTCCAAAAATTAATCTCTGAATCCAATGTGTTTATCGCATAAGACTGAAAACCTCAGTAGCATTGTACGATATGCTTCATGTGCAATTGTTTCCTTCCCAGCCCTACGCTTGCAGAATCAGATCTGACAGCTTCTTACCAAGTTTCCCTCAAAACCGTTTCAAACCAATCCACATTGTCTTCAGTTGTATCAGTTGACTTTGTAGTTCCACACTGAACTTGGCTCTGAAATTCACTCCAGAATAAACTTGAGGTAATTAACTAAAACGTAAGGATTTTGCTTTTCTGGGATTACAGGAAACATACAGCCAATCCCAAGAGAGTGGGGCTGTGTCCAGCATGTCAAGGGCTCATTCAGTCTCACAGGATCTCTATTTCTAATCAGCTGCCTTAGGTGAGACGTAATAAGCATGAACAGTTGAACTAGTTGTGGTGGAGGAAAAGAGAAACATGAGAGTCAAGTATTGCCTATTTTCTTATGGGCCTCAGAAAATCTGAGAGAAGCTTTGGCTCTGCTATGAAATCTTTCTTCCGGTAGTATTGGAGCACTGCTAACGCTAGGCGGTAGCAGGAGAGAGAGCAACATTTCCTTGACTCACTGAGGCAATGGGAAGATATTTTCCAGTGACACGCTTGTCTCTTCATCACCCTATACACAAACATGCGTTGTAGCCTGCCCTGACGCCTCTGCTGCATGTGTGTGTTTGCTGTGAGGTAATATACTTACTGCTCTATATCCACTTTATTTCTTCCGTTCAAAGATCCAAGAGATGTTACGTCAAAAGTGTGTCTTTTATTGCCCATAAACATCACTTTAGTGTTAGTACAGCTGCCTTCATTGGATCTGTCTTTACAATTACAAACAAAAGACATGATTTAGCACATACTAGGCTGCCTTACTGCCGAGCTGTGGAAGCTCCACATGTGCTGGCAGCTTGCTTCCCTTGGATTATGGTCCCAAGGCGCCAAAAATCTTTAAGCATAAATAAAGTTAAAAGATGCTCAGAAAATACAGATTTGCAGACCTTGCATTTTGAAAAGAGTTTTCTGAAAACAACAAAGGAATGTGAACACTCTGGAAACAGGATCTCAGAGTACTTTTGCCAAAGGAAAACAACAACTTCTTATAGATGTGGAAACCCTTAACAGGAACAGTAAAATTAATTTACTTGACTGTACTAAAAATATTTTATACTTTACAGCTTCCACTTAAAGACCCCTGACAATCTTATGAGCATTAAAGCATTTAGCAAGAGAACACCTATTAATGAAAACAGAGATTAAATGATATTTTTAAAAGTAGAAAAATCTCTTAGGAAGTCTCCTGCTTCTAAGAGCTCACTATCTGACTGAAGTTTTTACTTTAGCTCAATCACACTGAATTATGATAGAATGAATGTGAAATTTCCATTCTTTGAAGAAAACAATGAGTTAAAGTGAGTTAAAATTACCCCAACCAAGTATATTTCAGTCAACTTAGATCTTGATTTCTGATACATATGTCTTTTAGGTGTATTCATTAAGTAACGTAGCATACCCTGTGTTGTGTAATGGACGTATTCTCTCCACATGTGTTTTTTTTTTCAAATTAAATACAGTTTTATGAACTACTGACATGCTTCACTAATTAAGTGATTTCAAATATAAAATTTGAAAGAGGCAATACAATAACAAGTGAAGTCTTTTTAATTCAATTCTGCAATGAATAAACTTTATTAAACCTTCATACTAATCAATACAGCATGTAAATACAGCCAGTAAGGACTATTAAAACAGGCAAAGATGTTTTATTGGATTCGTCTTTATAGCTGTTCACTTGAAAAATCAAGCATAAGGTCATTATGTCAATTTCTTATGTTAATTAAACCTCAAACTGTATATTCAACCTCAAACTCTGTCTGTTCATATCAATATTTTACCATTATACATTGTAATTCACTTCCACAATGTGATGTCAAATGCCTCTAGTTATATTAAATATGTAAAATAAGCAAAATAAGCAATTTTTAAGTAATACATTGATTCCTGAAATTTCATTGCCATGAAACAAGATAGATAGTTTTAGCTAAAGCTTTAGCTAAGCATATTCATCCTTCTTTTTAGGCAGAGTCTTCCTACACATGAGCAACACCTCTGAGCATAAGAAATTAAAGCTTGTAGGCAAGAATGTGTTAACGCATTCCTCTGGAGAAGAAGATACTATCACCAGCCCTATCTTGTGCGTATAAGCTTGCAAAGACTTATTCAGATTGGGTACAGAAAAAAATCCTCTCTCTCCATCAGTGACAAGACAGAGGATTTGAAACACAGACAAAGAGAAAATAGTGGAACAGTACTAATAACTAAAGAATGATCTAAAAAAACTTTTCCTTTCTGTGCTCTATATCTTGAAATGCTAAAGTTGACAAGCTTTCCTTTTGGCAAAGCCTTTATGAAAAGGATAAGAGAACCTATGATTAATGGTTGCAGCAATAAAAAATAAATGAGGACAAGACTATACTGTGAAAGCAAGCTTGAGCAGTTAGTAAAAAGCTGCCAAATACACTGAATAGCTTTGAAAACTGGCTTTATAAAACAAATCACTGTGCTCCTTATTATAATGTTAGAAATTAGTGCTTTATTTTAAAATAAAAAATATATAATTCAATAATTGCACAAACTATTTATTTACCTAAATCCATAGGAACTGCATCTCCACTTCCTAGTTTCTTTGGCATTGTCTATTTTTGGTGATCAGTGGTATAATGTAGTCCTACGACAACTATATCATACCATTCTTCTGCTCCTCTGCTCTTTCTGACCTTACAAGTTGGAGAAGCAGAACATTTGAAAATGTGGATTTCAGAAGCAGCATTTTAAGGAGTATTCAGAATTCCCGGCTGTATCTTTCTATTTTCCTTTTGGAATCCTTCTAGTATGATTTTGTTTAATGTAGAAAAAGTGTTCTTTAAATGTTTTGTATACTTTAAACTAGACCTTCCCTAAGCTCCACATCAATGTAGATTTGAATTCATGTTAGTTAATTAGCTGTCCCTTTCCTATGTGTTTTGTGGTTTTCCATTTCCTCCCAAGTGTCATAATTGGAGTAAACATTCAAAGAAAGATTCTGAAAGCCTATTTTTTTCTCCTCTAACTCTTTGCAAGACAAATCCTGTGTGTCTATGGAGTTTGTTTGCTTTTTAGTTATTGAATCCTAGGGTTATTGGAGTTAAAGAAAGAGCAGAGTTGTCTATAATTTTCAGAGTTTCACAGATCTAGTTTGGGTCCACTCAAATGCATTATCTTTCAGTTTTTCTCCAGGTCCACATCTTCTCAGTTGCTGACTCACTGTACTCATATTTAAAAGATACTCTCTCTAAACAAAAAAATGACAAATCAGGATAAGTGCATGAGGCAAGTTTTATTTTGGCAGATGTGGGAAGATCACAAGTGGGAAATCTGAAATAAGACCAGGAAAAAAAGATGTATAAAACATAAAAGGGGCAATCTAAGCCCCAAGTTGAGGCAAAAGTAGTTTCTACAGGTAGATGGAGACAAAAGCTTCGGGAAACCTTGTATTTTTTTATTTATTTTTTTTTTTTTAAAGCCAGGCACAGAGCAGCTGTGGAGCCTCTGGATGATGGGCAGACAGTGGCACTATCAGCCACAGTGCTCTCTGGGCCTTTCCGACTTCGGTCACTGCTGTGCAGCCACTAGCACAATCCAAAACTAGAGATGGGAAAATTTCCTTAAAGCCACAGTTTCTACTCTTGTTACAAGGTCTTATTCACACCTCTTCTAAAATGACACCGAATATCCACTATCTTAGTCCTTATTAATAAGATGCTTAACTGATATCGGATTTAAAATTCAATTTGCTAGACAATTGCATGATTTTGTTTCCGTTCACAGATGTCAATGTATGCACTGCTAGGTCACTGCACACTGAAAGCTGAGATCAACTGCCTTCATTATAAGTAAGGAATTCACATGCAAACTTCCCATGCACGAGCCTAAAATTGCCCCCTTTTCAATCTGATATTAGATACTCATTCACTGCTGGAGAGTAATTTTTTTATTTTATATGTAAATAACTTGCTTTTCTTTCCTCACTAGAGAATGTTGAGTTATTCATGCTAATGTATTCTTTCATCATTTTTTTTTTCTTAGTGGCAACCTCTTCCAAACTTGGAACATCTCACAGCAAGTAAAGAAACTAACATCTTTTTCACACAGCATGACATTAGAATATTTGGCTAAAGGCCCTAAAACATTAAAAAGAAGCAAACAAACAAACAAAAAATCTTGTTCGTGATCCTTGTGTTTACTTGTTACACTCAATTTGTTCTTTCATGCTTGTAGCACACAACAGAAATTTGATGGCTGGGTGTTTTATCTTTATAAGGAAAGGGAGCCTTTTCTGAGTTTCATCCATTTTCCATGATTTCTACAGGATAAAAAAAGATGAAGCCATGGCCACCAGAGCAGAGGTTTTCTTCTTGGATGCCAGACAGTGCCTCATGTTCTATGTGCTGTGGAACATTTATTGAAGGCCTTCACACTGTAATTTTTAATCTCCAAACAATATATTCTTCTTTTACTGTACAGAGAGATGCTAAGCTTATTCAGTGACTGTGTTTGAAATATCAACGTTACTTTGCAATTTTTTTAAAACTCTTTTTCAGTAATTTACCTCTTTCAAGAAAAAGGAAAACTAAGAGAAAGGTATAAATTTTATTAACTCTTTCTTATTATAATTAGTAAATAAAATGACATGCAGCATAAAAGTGATTGGTCCAATGTTTGATATATGCACCATAGCACCACTATTTGGCTTCATAGTTTCCTAGAAATACATTTTCAAACAAAAGTTAGCAATCATCTAAATAGTTTATTACGTTATTTGTTGGCTGATATCAGCTTTTGAAAGGCACGGCATATAAAACAAAATGTCACAAATATGTACTAAAATGTTTCTTTCCTAACACTGCGATTTGGCTAACTTGTATGAAATGATGGTCACTTTACCATTTCCCTTGATATTTTCTAACTTGGCTGCACGTGTTTGTTTCACATATCTAATATCACACATGTATTGTACTCTAACCAAAACCCTGTGGGGTGAATTCCTCAAAGTAATAATGCTTTGGACTTTATTTAAAATATATTTTTGTTTAGTATCACTGTTTTCTCTAGTCAGCACTTCTATCATAATAATAAGAAGGAATATTTAGCTTTTTCAATTATTTTCTGATTTATAAATTTTAACTATGCTTGTTTACATAACACCCCTATAATTCTTCATCTCTTGCTACATGAAGTTATGCTACTAATCAGTCTTTTCCACAGTATTACCCCTCCCCCATAAGGTAAATAACTTCTCTAATTTCTGTTGTTAGATAATGCATAACCATCTTTCATTTAGTGAAAAAACTAAAGCAGATTTTTTAAAAAAAGTACACAAGTGATTGCATTCATTGTCAAAAAAGAATTTCTGATTTAATTTTTTGAGATATGGAAGCTTAAATGTAAAGAAAAAAATTATATTTTTAATTGGAAAGTTTAATCAATTTTTGATGGCTAATTTATAAACTATGGGACAAGGGGATGTCTCTCCTCTTTACCTTATATCTGCAAACACGTGGTCCCGGGAAATCCCTGTGTGGTTCTCTTGGGAGTCCTTACCTCATTACTTCATCACCACAGATGAAGCAAGGATCTTGTCTCACTTTCCTATCTGAGAACAGTTCTGAAGGGAAGCTTTCAAAATTATAACACCAAACTGTTACAATTTTTAAGTATAGTAAAGGATAGTATAGATCTGAAATACTCAGTCAGTATCTCCTTCAGATTTTGCTCCTTAACAAGGTGTGTGTTAATAGGCCACCAGACACAAAACTTACATGTCCATCTATTAAGAACTCTCTTTTATCATACAGGAAGCCACCAAACATAAGAACAGTGGTCTCATTAAACGAACCATCCTCTGTTTCTTCTTCATCAAACATATTACAACATACTGGAGGTGGACGTAACATTGAACAAAGATGTCAGAAGACAAGCTTCTTGCCCTAAGAAGCTCATCTAATTTTGACTATACCAATGGATCTGGTATGAACAGAGATGCAACATTCCTGGAAAGGGCATAACTGGCTTTCACACAGTTTTCTAATAAAATAAAATAAAATAAAATAAAATTTGATGGAAGTTAGGATGGTGATTCACCTAACTGAAGTAATAATGAAAGTAATGCAGTAAGCATGAGATGCAGAAGAAGAAGAAGAAGGAAAAAGCTGCCTGGGTTATGTTCCCACCTGCTTTCTGTTTCTTTAAGAAATTTTTTTAAAAAAGGAATGTATCACAAAGGTAAAACAAACAGTAATGAAGCTGGCTCTTTATGTTATATATATATATAAAAATATCTCTGCTGTCTAGAGATGGCACTTGCTCAGATGTCTCTTGGTGAAGGTGGAGAATGCCTCCAGGAAGAGAAAGAGAGTATAAGAACATGCTATACAGCTTTGTATTTGACTGTTAACTGCAAAACTCATCTTCTTTGGTTGGATCTGATAGTAATATTTTCTTGGAAGCCTATAATAAATCCAGTATATGCCATACAAATTAACTTTTCTTTAAGGCTATACAAATGTCTTGCTAGTTGTTTTTGTGGAGGTTCCCTCAGAAGTGCCTCAGAGTGCCTACAATGTGTAAAGTTGTATGTCATTCCAATGCACATTACCTCTGCCTATTCCACTCAGGGGGTATGACCTGCCACAGATAAGCTAATAATTCCTGCATGGTAAATAAAATGTATTTATCATTGTGTAGTTTTTAGCATGAAGCTAAATATACGGGTTTTTAAATATTATAAATATCTGAAGTTAGATAAAGTGGACATAGCAACCTGTTTGTATGAAAAAAATCCTTTCCACCTGTTCCTACATAGTGACCAGAGTATCAATCAAAAACAGTCCTTCATGATGATTAAGGAGAATATAGTGTGAGGAAGGAAAAAGAAGAAAAAGTAGGTTCTAATATGCTTAGAAGTGTTTACCAGATTTCCTTGGTACGTATAATCTAGAGTGCAATACAATGGAGTTCCTTAGAATAAAGACTGAGACAGGAAGTTTTCCAAGGTGTCTTTTCTATACTGCACCTGCTCTTCAAAATAAGGAGCTGCAAGGAAAACACGGGTTATGCTCATTTCAGCTCCATGCTGACAGGAACAATATCTTTTAGAATTTACTTAGAATCAAATCTTTATAACCTATGAGGAGAATAAGCATTTCTATGATATAATTAATCTCAACCTAAAATTGATGTGTCACATAAATTAGCTAAATTACTCTAAAATTGCCTGTTTCTCTGTATTGACTGTTAGGGAAGCTGCGAGTGATTAGGTAAGATGCTCACTAAGGGCAGATTAAATTAATCGTCTCTTTCTGTGGGAAAAGTAGATCAATACACAGAACGGCCTACTGCTCCAAATATTTGGCAATATTTTTGGGATACATGCTTCCCAACTTCCTAAGCTCATTTGGTGACTAGTAAGGAGGTTTTCACAATGCCTTTGGCAGCATGAGACTTGACCTTTCAACAAGCAACAGGAAGGTTGTAATTCAGAGACTGTTTGCACTTGTTCACGTAGAACAGTGTAATATATTCTGGGCATAGAGGATTTTTAAAGTTAGGGTTTTTGCAGGTAGTTACACAACACAAATGAGTTTCTCCACCTCACAAAAAACCACAACAGTGGTATTTGAATCCATTTTACCATTATACATGAGGTCTTGTAAAGTCTTTCATTAAAAAAAAAAAAAAAGACAAATCCAACCATATAGTAGTCTATAGCTTGGTGGCCAGGGCACCTACTTTGGTTCAAGCCTCCACTTTACCTGAAAAAGGCATAGGAGCAATCAGTCTCACCCACATTCCCAGAGAATCCTTCGTCAGTGGAATATGGCACCAAATCGCTGCCATAACTGATTAATTACTTGGATAAAGTAGAACAGCTCCAAAAGGAGCTTTACTACAAATGGGGACTTCTCAACGAGATTTCCCATGCTCATATAATTTGTTTCAAAATTAATAGCTCAGCCATATATTCTGCAATGGCATAGGACAAAACCAGTGCTGAGCTACTTGATACATACAGTAGGCATGGTGGAGAGACAATTTCTATACTAAATTACAGTCTTTCAGTGCAGGATTTACATTATGTGTATGTGCCCAAATGCATTTTTTATCATACCTACAATTTTTTTTAACACATTGCTTCTGGTATCCCCCACTTTCTCCTCCCTCCCCCCATTATTCCTTAGTTCTCACCTCCTCACCTCATGCACCCTGCAATGTTCTCGCTATTCTGTCTGTGAACCCTCTGAACACAAAAGGTTTTCCTTGCCCAAACAGTAAATAACATAGCTCAGTTCCAGAGGCGAGGAAAGGGTGATTGAGAAAATCCTAATGTCATTGTCATTGTAGAAAGTGAGACATAAAATTCACTTTCAACAAAATAACTCAGTGGAAGCCACAGAAAGTGCTGAAAGTTGCTTTAAAACTCCATGGGAAAAATAAAAGAAATTAAACTCTCACTGTACTATTTTTAGAGAGGTATAATCAGCTGAAAGATATGTTGAAAGGTAAACATAGATACACACACACATATACTTTAAGGACATTTTTGTGGGCAGTATTTAGGAGGCTGTGTGTTGAGTAATGGAAACTTTCATACCTATAGGTATATTTCAAAAATCCCTTATCAATAAGAATTATTCTGGATCAATGGGAGCATTGTGCCCTCTGTTTTTCATTATTTTGTCAATTTAAATGGTGTTTTGCTGTTTTGTAATTCAATACTCTAAACAAAATCTGCTCAAATTAGTTGTGGTGTTGTTTTTATTTAAATATACATATGGGACTTTTAACTTCAGCATTCAAATGTAACTTAAAAATTACAAGTGTGGTTTTTATTAGATTTAACTTTAATGTACTCTCCAACCAGTCCTATAACATAATTTTTTCTCTAATTCATCAATTGAACAATTACCATAGAATCATAGAATGGTTTGGGTTGGAAGGGATCTTAAAGATCTCTAGTGCCAACCCCATGGGCAGGGACACCCTCCACTAGACCAGGTTGCCCGAAGCCCCATCCAGCCTGGCCTTGAACACTTCCAGGGATGGGGCATCCACAGCTTCTCTGGGCAACCTGTTCCAGTGCCTCACCACCCTCACAGTAAAGAATTTCTTTCTAACATCTAATCTAAATGTACCCTCCTTCAGCTTAATTATCTCAAGAAATTAAAAATATTAAATTGTTTTTTAAATAGTTTCTATTAATTTGGATTAAAATTTATCATCATCTTGTTATTTATGGCTTTATTATGCACATTTAACTTCAGAAGCCTAGAAAACTAGCCTGTCTTAGCAACTAAGAAAAACACGCAATCTAACACTGGCATCTGTTGTTTTCTTTTCTCTGCCATTTTGCTTTTCTTTCATGACACCGGTCACACTAGAGTCTGTAAAGAAAACCACAGTGCCTAGGTGCGTGTTGGAGGTGGGTGGGAGATGAGCAAAGAATTTTTATTTTTAAAGTCATCAGTCTGACAGAATCAAAGAGGCTTTCCATAAAATATTGTAGAGTGTGTGAGTTCCCTCGGACAGACATCATACCGATGAAAACAATTTTCTTCTACTTGGCCAATACAAAGGAACATTTAAACCTTATTCTGAGATTTCAGGTAAAGCAAAGACGTAAACTGAGCTCTTCAAAATCCAGACACATATACATCCATATCCATACTCATAATTTGCTATTTTCTGTGATTTTGTAGCTTAAATACTAGATAATGGATACCCAGGGTGTTCTGGTTTATAAAATAACTAATCAAGGAATGTATAGGTGTTTGGCTTAGTATGACCATAAATATGATTCTTTCAAGCTGAACAACTAATTATTTTTAATATATCCATATGCAATAACAAATAACAAGGGATGCAAATGCACCTCTTACCTGAAACCAAAGATCTACTCTAAAACATTGTCATGTGAAACATGACAAAGAATAACCTATCTTTCTATGAGATATCTTTAAATACTGAGTAATGCTTCACTACTTTATTAGAAAGGTGTTTATATGCCTTTTTTTTTACTGTCCCCTTAAATCTAATTTGGTTGTATAGCTATGAAACAGTAATTACCTAACACATACTAAAGTTTATAAAACTATGGGAATTAAAATTTTATGGAGCCACATCCCAATTCTCTCTTCCGAGTCCCTTACTAGTAATACTTTTGATGGTGAAACACTATAAACAAATGCACCAGATCACTGCTGTCACTTATACAGGTCCAGTTTGAAAAGTACAGAAGAGGCAAAAAAACAACACCTGTAAATTCGCTAAAGGTGTACTATGGCCAGATTCAGACGAAAAAAAAAGAGATCTACCTCCACAGAGTACAAAGAAATTGAGCACAATGACATGTTCATTATGCTGTGTCACATTCATTTTTTACAGAAAAATGTGCTGACTTAAACAACTACATAATAAAAGCTTCAAGCAACTGATGCAGAATTTTGCAGTATAAATTCGTGCATTGCTTTGACTTGTTAAATTAACCTTATCTTTTCTTTCCTTTTCTTCCCCCCCCCCCCCCCCCCCCCCCCCCAAGAAATAATAGCTCCTTAAATGTGAAATGGATTTTCTTAGATGGGAGTTCAAGCAAAACTCCATGGTTTTTGGAAAAAAGAAGTATTTTATTCTTTGACAGTTGACCATCATTTAGTATCAGCCTAAAACATGTAATTAATATTGCCTATAATTATTGGTGAAGTAGCTTGGTTTTAGTAAGCAGATGCCTTATTTGACTTTAATAAATTTTGCATTAAATCTCTTTAGTATATAGGCTTGCCAACAAAATTAGAAAGCTTAAGATTTTGAATTGGGAAGCTGATAATTTTGGGAACAGGATTTTTGCCTTTTATCCACATGTGAAAAAAAATTGCCATATATGAGCTTGAATCTGCCAGAATTGCACACATAAATTATCTTTCCTTCCATTGCATGGTCTTTTTGCTGTTGGCAGAAACTATCTGTCAGCATTTAGCTGATCAGGTCATAGTTTCCTTTCTTTCCTAAAATAGCTATGTGATATACAATGAATCACATTTTAGCCCTCTAGTATAAATGATTCCTCCTTCCTAGTACTCTAATAGGTGAAAAGGCCAAGAAAAATCTGATTTAACATAAAAAAAGGGGAATG
The DNA here is from genome assembly GCF_011004875.1 of Balearica regulorum gibbericeps. Classification (NCBI taxonomy): domain Eukaryota; kingdom Metazoa; phylum Chordata; class Aves; order Gruiformes; family Gruidae; genus Balearica; species Balearica regulorum. The sequence goes on from NC_046186.1 coordinate 25,226,625, forward strand.
ATAGTCATTGATAAGCGTCTCTACTGGCAGGAACTCAGTAATCAATTTTCATAAACGTACAATAAGATTTTTCCTTTTCTTGCAGATGTACAAAACACCACAATATCCTGCTGAAATTATTCAATAATCTTGCATCCTGGTTTCACCTGAGAGAGAGTTAATTTTCTTTCTAGTAGCCTGTATAGTGCTGTGTTTTGGATTTAGTAAGAGGATTATATTGATAACACACTGATGGTTTTAGTTGTTGCTAGGTAGTTGTAGTGCCTACACTAAGTCAAGGACTTTTCAGCTTCTCACTGTGCCCTGCCAGGTGCAGAAGAAGCTGGGAGAGCACAGCCAGGACAGCTGACCCAGACTGGCCAAAGGGACATTCCCTGCCATAGAACGTCATGCTCCAGATAGAACTGGGGAAGCTGGGTGGGAGGCGGGATCGCTACTCGGAAACAGACTGGGCAGTGGGGGTGTGGTTTGCCACATGTAGTGAGTATTGCATTTGCGCATTACTTGGTTGTTGTTTATTATTATTATTATTATTAATAATAATAATAATAATTTATTATTATCATCATCATCATCGTCGTCGTTGTCTTTTGTTATCTTATTAAACTGTCTTTATCTCAACCCATGAGGTTCTTTTCCATTCTCCCTCCATCCCCTGGGGGGGGGGAGGGGTGAGCAAGCGGCTGCATGGTGCTCAGCTACCAGCTGGGGTTAAACCACGACATCTTGTTTTACAAATTTGAACACTATCTCAGATTCTGTTACTTTGTGCTGTGTTCTAGGTAAGCTTCAGCTGGAAAAAAGATGGTTACTATACTCATTCCTATACTGTTTTCTTCACAAAACCACCAGCTCACACATACAGAAAAATCCTATACATTGAAACCAACTTGTAGAAAATGATGTGCAATAAAAAGGTTAAAAAAAATGACAAATGACATTTTCCCAGGGAAGGGAAAAAAAAAAAAGAAATAAAGAACTATAAACTGCACAAAGCTGTTGCTGCTGCAGTGTCAGCAGTTCTGTAGAAAAGTCAATCACCACCTAATTGCTTCACTGTTCTCTTGATCCTGGAGACAAGGAAGATGATAGAAATCATTTTCCAAAGAACGAAACAAACAATAAACAACAAAAAACCAAAACCAAACCAAAACAAAATTTTAAAATGTGTTGAATACATGATAAATCTTGGTTTGTTAAGATAAAATAATAATATTAATTTAATACTAAACAGGAGTCCAGACTTTCACTTTAGTAAACATTGTTTATCTCCATGCTTGGATTATGACGTGCAGAATATACATATGGTTTATTGCTTGCTAGACACAGGAAAAAGTGAATACTGTGAAGAATTCATATTTAATTCTTATTATTTCTATGTGATTCAAGAAAGCAGAGGGAACATGTTGCTATTTAGCATACATTGTATATATGATTGTCAGAAAATTTTTGTAAGTTTTGTTTTATTGCATGCTCTGTTAGCAATGTCCATCCTTTGCATTACTGCTCCATTAAAACAAAATTTTTTCTCTTTTCAGTTGTGGAAGATAGGTATGTAGTACAACCAGCCCTAAAATGGCTTTTGAAATCCATAAACTCTCAAAATGTCTGCTTTGAATTCACTTGCTCGTGGAAGGTAATATATCTATCGGCAGAACACAAGTCAATAGGTCAATATTGTCAATTCACATCTGCCAATACATTGAGCCTCTTCAGACCTGGCCTCTGTCCTTACTCCCTATGTCCTGTTGACAGATTTCTCATTTCTATTTAAAAATGTTACCATTTACTATTATATCTGATAAATACAACAAAGAAAAAAGTCATAATAAATATTTACTAGCACCTGGACTATACTGAAGTACTGAATGCAACTCCACAAGGAATACAACTGACTAATAACTTTGTTGTCTCTGTGCACCATGCTTGCATCTCTTCTCCGAAATTCATCCATATGAATTCTGTGTGCTGATGGTTAACTGCGTATAACAAATGACAACTCCTTTACAACTTAAAATGCAAATAAAAAATACATTTTACATCTTCTCCCAGCTTAATTAGAATTTAGTTGCATTTTGAAATCTTTCCCCATCAACTGCTAATGCAATACTTAAGCTTTACGATAAGTTTTGGGGTTTTTTTAATAACTTAGAACTGAGACATCTGTTCTGGTTACAATATACAGTAAAATTAATTATCTAACTTTATGTTTGTTTATACAATTAAGACTACAGTACCCTACAAAGCATTATCCTAACAGGTGGCATTAGACTTAAAATTTCACTTTTCCTCTTTTACATACATATATCAAATCCTGTTTTGTGTTCTATGGACTTTGCAGTGATAAAAATAAAGCAGCTGTAGCCATGTTTTTAAGGACAATTTTGGACCATGGATCTCAGTAATTATACAGAATGACAGAATGCTAGCTGGGTTTTATTTAGAAAAATAGGAAGATGTAAAATAGCTCTTTTTAGTGCCTTATCTTTTGTTTACATTGTTCTTCCTGCTACTATTGTACTTCTCAACCTCCTCATAACATAGTCTACAGTAACCTATGATCACTAGCATGTGTAATTTATCCCTTAAATCAGTATATGCTTTAATAATGTACTAACCAAAGAAGTTCATATACATATTACAACTACCCGTTTCTCTCTTCTTCCTCTACACAAACAGCTTAAAACAATTTATTCTTTTCCCTTTTCATTTCAATATATTTTATATCTATTTCTATTTGCGTGGGTTTTACAATCAATATGTAGCGAAAGTATCCTGATGCACATTTAGCATACAAAAATGTCCTTCAGGCAGCACAGTAAACTAGTTGAACATACTATTCATTTTTATCCAATTTTGCTTTAGCAGCTGAAAAAATACTATACCACATGAGATGAATATTACTTAATTATTATAGTTTGTGAGAGCTATATAGTTACACAGCTATTTTTAAGGAAAAACTCCAGATTCTGCACGATGGCTAAAGAATTATAATTACTCAAAATCTAGTAGAGTATTTTTATCTATGGAGAAAAAAAAATCATACCCTGAAGCAAAAGTTCCAAGATGCTCTCTTGCATTTGCATGCTGTCAGCTAAAAAAACAAGACTATAATTTTCCAATATCTGCTGAGTGAATTGTCTTGAAATGTGCAATTGTAGAGGGGTACACCTGTGAATGTGCTTTGTGCAACAACGGGTATGTCACAGGGTATGAGACATGTCAATAGAAACCTGTCATTCGAATTCTGCTTTTTTAACCTCTGCATGCTGCAAAGCCAATAAATGCTTTTTTCCTTATAATATCATTTATGAAGGTAAGTAATTGGCAAATAGAAGCAAGGATAAATAAAATATCTGCTTCAGTGTTGGAAGCTGGAAATGAAATTCTTCTTTTACTGAAATCAGTGACAATTACAATGACTTCAGTGGGATCAAGATCATACTTAGGAATTTCTGTCTTCTACACTCATACTCACAGAATATGAGTTGGTGGTCTTCCCTGAAACAATTTTCTACTAACAGATTAGTGTAAAACAAGCAAGTGTGTTAGCTATTGATAATAAAATCATTTGACTGAAAAAGAAATATTAATCCTTGTATAAAGGTGATACAAATACTAAAGGTTGATTAAGCAAAGTAAATGAAGCACGTACACCATGCAACTCAAGCATCACTAGCTATGTACTACCTTCAACAGTTTTCAAAACTTTTTGAACTGAGGCAACAATCAATCAGAACATCGTTCTTGTCAAAAACACATGATGAAACCCACTAAAATGCGGAACAAATTGGTGATGTTCCCACATTTGTTTTAGCAGTATAATATAAATCAGCAGCATGTAAAAGAGTAATCAGACAATAGAACTGACAGCGATGTGTTACAGTGCTCCATAAATCTCATGCCTGAACAGAAAATGACAGAGCAGCACTGATAGTAATATTTGCTTTCCAGCTTTGCAGTCCAGATCCAGCAAATGACCGAGGAAACCAAAACAAGGCACCAATGAAATTAATGCACCAAAATCTGAAGTCGTGAAAAGCTTCAAGATCAAAAAGCTTCCATAAAGCCTCTTTGTCACCTCAGTGGTATTTGAACATATAAGACAGTTTCTGACTTTAAAGATCCTTAATTGCTTAATAATTGTATTTACTTAGAGATGCAGACGAATTTCAGTTTTGGCAAAGTCAAACAATTCACAGTTCAACTTATCTGCAAGGCAGGCAATAGTCACCTGAAGGATTTAATGTGTCACCTAAAGGATTTAATGTGGCAAGCATTTCCAGAGGTTGCCTAAGACTCACTAATGAGTTTGTGCCTCTCACAAACTACTATATCGCCCACCACTTCTTGTGTGCCACATTCATTGAGAGACCCTGGGACACTGTTAGCACAAGCAGCATACCCATCCTCCGATTCAAATGTTGTAGGCATGGTAGAAAAGTAAAGCGTGATCTCAGTAAGTGTTTTTTCAAAAACTGGGGAGAGGTGCCTTAAGGAAAGGGTCCCTGGGCCAATCTGGATTCCATCGGGGACAGATAGATAAAAATAAGATACTGTAACACTGGATACTCCTGTGTTCACGGCCTTTACCAAAACTGACCTTGAACTGTGCAAATTTTAAGTATGACTGATGCTACTGGTATACAAGCTAGGGCCATAAGGATCTGAAACTTGGGGGTACTGCTATCCCCTTGGCTGGGGAAGAACTAAGGAAACACAGCATAGTTGTACCATCTCATCGGAATGTATATTCAGGAGAGAAAGAGAGAGGTAAAGAGAGAGACAGAAGGAAATGAAGAAAGAAAAAAAAGGTACCTTACCTCACTTTTAAATTGCCTTGCTGTGGCTGTCCATCGTAAATTGACAAAATATCAAAATCTTCCTCGAGGGCAAAAGTATGAAATGATAATTGTATCCTGTTACGTTCTCCTGTGATAATGATCCATGTGCAGTTGGCATAATTTGGATAACCATGAGGAAATCCAGGGCTTTCTATAGTACCATTTGGTCCTTGTACTAAGCCTCCACAGTTCTGACCTGAAACAGAAAAAAGGAAAATGGGTATTTTGGTGTTTTTCTCCTCCCCCAGTATGTAGTCTTACATGAGTAACTATATGTAAACTTAATTTTATAATACTTTTTTCTAGATTCCAAGCACCACATAAAATTGCATTTATACCATTCTTATCTCTGGATTCAAAACCCCCATCGCTGGATTTTCTGAGATACCTACCATCTTTTATGCAATGAACTATTTGAGGTTATGTAGTATTAACAATGTATGACTTATTCATCCAAATGTGAAGTCTAAGCATTAGCCTTGATGCCATAAATTCAACAGACTGACAGTTTTAATGCCAGAGAGTGTTCAGAGATTTTTGGTGAATGCCATTTATAAAGTTTTCATATAAATACTAAAGTATTAGAGTTTCTGATGTTCCAAAACATACTTTCAACACAAAGAGCAAAATGTAGATGCACATTTATTACGCATTTTGTTGCAACCAACATTAAGATTTTTATACTTCAAAACCAGCAAAATTTCTGTGGTATAACATTTTTAGTACCATGTGTATTGTGATCAGGGAAGTGTTAATTTTTAAAATTTTTTTTAGGATTCTTAAAAAATAACACTAAAGGTTTACTCGGTAGGCATTTGTGTCTGTTTTGTACATCCTACAGACCTTCTGAGAGTATGGTAGCTCATTAACGGGAAGTCCTCAGCAAGAAACCTTGACTTAAAGTGCACACTCTTGCTAATTTCCTACTTGATTTTGTTAATCCAACACACAATAGTTGTACTAACTCAGGGCTGGAGAGAAGCGTTAATGAAACATTTGTACAGAGAAAAGTTTAAGGACATTCTGTGCACTGTAATGCTTGGATTATTACATGCATTTTAAGCACTTTAGAACAAGTATAATCCCAGCATTTTATTGTTATACCTAAACCAGAAAAGTATTTCAGGCTGCAATTTTATTTTTAACTTCCCAGCAGTAGGTCTCTGAGACTGAATCTTTCAGAGCAGTTCTGTCAAATGCTTGTGGGAGGTTTCTAAATCTTAATAAAATGGATTTAATAAATGGGATTTGCTGCTAAAACTAAAGAACCAATAAGTAATCATTTTCCACTAAATTTCAAATATGACACAAACTCTAATGAAAAGATAAAAAGGCTATGGGGATTCAGGATTTAAAGTAAAAATCTTCTTTAGTGTTTCTACCAATTGATTCACATCAATAAAACACCAGTGTTATTAAACATTCCTGAAGAAGGAACCTATTACACTATGAACTTAGCATGAAAGTTTCAACTATGTACTGTTCACTGTAACTTGGCATTCTCGCCAAGTTACAGTGAACAGTATTGTATACCTCTTCGTACAACCACAGGGGAAATATCATACAAGTGTCACAAGCAATTTAAAATAATTTAATTAGTACAGAAATAATGTTCTGAAAACAGAATCCACCTAATACTCTAATGAGCTACTTCATGTCACCAACATCCAGAAATTGCTTTGTGTAAATCAAGTACACCCTGCAAGCCGTGCTGCACAGCAGCTTTCCTACCACTCGGTGTGAAAGGGTTGCTTTGAAAGAGGAGAGCTATCAAGTGCAAGTTTGCAATTCATCTAAAATCTACCAAAAACAGAACCACCTCTTAGGAGAAGAAATTTGTAATTCTGGTTTATAAAGAATGTAATAAACATATGTAATTGCACATGTAAATGCAATATGTTAATTACATTTCTGATTTCCAGGGAGACAAACAAATTACCTCTCCAATCTCTTGGGGAACCCTACAGCTGGCTAAAGGTAAAACAGAATATTGATGGGGTAGTAGGTGAGCCCTCCCACCCCCAAACTGGCCATAGCCCAACAGCCTCCTTACAGAGGCACTTGCTACCTACTTGCAGAAGTTTTTGCAACTGTCAGTGATTGATCCCAGTTTTATTCCAAAAGATGTTTTCTATTCCTTACTGTAGATTCAAGTTATTGAGTATTATTCTCTTGGAAAATAAACAAACTCTTACGATAAACCAGGCAGTGAACACTTTACCTCTGTTTAACTTAAGCATTTCTTACCACCTCTAGCCCTTTCCTTCTCCAGTTCACTTTTGCTCTCCTGTATATATTTCACTCCAGTTCTGAAACTATTCATGAACATGGTGCCTATTCACTTTGTACCCAAGAAACACAAGGCAAAGGAGAACCATAAAGGAAAATTATTACTGTGAAATGTTATTTAGGTTTGCTCTTAATTTTATATGTAAATATATAAATTCATACTTATTACTTAAATATATACTTTATTTACACACTTATTTATTCAGTAAAAACCTCAATAAAAATCCTAGAAGAAATTTAATACATGGTTAACTCCTAGCAATCTCATTGCAGCACACTGACAACTGCAAAGAGGATCTCTCTTCTGAACTAAGCAATACTCAAAAAGACTTGAAGAGCTGTGCAGGCCCAGAAATCTGAGATCCTTCCAGGTCTGTTCCTGCCCGGTTAAAAAATGAAGCATCTTAACAGAGCAGTATTGGGAAAAAAGGATCAGCTGCTATCTGTATAATACTTATTTTGTCAATATACCTAAGTCTAAAATCTTCAGAACTGTCAAATGTTACACCTCTGCCAAGGAGTAAATTCAGCGTCAAATCCCTTAAGAGAGATTCAGTAGGAGGATATATTTGGAGAGCAGGAATGAAAAGACTTCTGGGTGACAGGTGGCAGCAAATGAGACAGGAGTTGGCAATGCAATGCCCTACAAAAAAGTGCTGTTTCTGACTGCAGAGACACCACAGACAAATAAGAGGACACTGATGAGATTAATTAAGAATATTTTGTTTCTTATGGGTGCCTTAATAGTAGAAAGTATCAACAAAGTAAAGAAACTGAACATACCATGAAGAAAATAATAAAAGAATATGAATATCAGCAGAGTTTAAGTAGTTCTGCTGGGCTGAATGTAAGCGTAGAAGAGAATGTAGGCTGAATACAACTGAATACACCCTAAAAAGAAGATGTACCCATACAATTCACTTTAGCTCTGGCCCTTGTGTCAAACAAAAAAAAAAAAATGTTGCTATTTTTCACAAGACGGGCAGTCATTGATTGAGTACAATATCAGTACACCGAATTATTTTAATACTAAAGGTGTATTATACTGCCAACGTTCTATTAGTATGACATCACATTGTTGTTTATATAAATATAAACTATGCTGTTAACATTAATTCTCTGTCATATGTTGTCTGTAAGAAGATATTCCAAGGACAACATTTTTAACTTTATCATATATAAAGTGTAATTTAAGAATGCAGATGCTCTTGGCTTGCAGTTGAAAATTATTTACACTGATTTCGGCCATATTTTATCTTAGTAAGGTTCTTTGCATATCCCCAACCAGCCCTATTTGTACCTGCTCAGGCTCAACATTTCCCATTTGTGACCCCTAAGTGAGAAAAAGAACTTTGTAATTTTGCCTTAAATGCTGAGGTTGTAGAATCACTGAGAATCAGTAGAATTTAAGTACTGCTTTGTCATAAGATTTTGAATAAACTTTACAAAATATTTTCTAAAAATCAGACTTTTATTTTCCCAGGCCTTTATAATTATCATGATTATGTTTATCACCACCACCACCCCTGCCGTTTACCAGTATCTAATAACTAGAAATAGCAAGGTACAGATTCATTGATTTATTTTTTTCAAGTTTCAATGCTTCTACAAGAAACAAGACAAAAGATAACCATTTCTCTTCTTGTAATTCATAGGATATTCTGTGGATGACTGATATATTTATACATCTATACAGATGTATATGCATACATATACATATTTACATCCAAACTAATTTTTGCAAGATATATGTATTTTGAACAAGCAAACTATAAATTGCACCAAAAATAAAGTCAGTGATGCCTAAGATATTTTGAACAATCATGATACTGAAAATTAAGTCACATTTATTCTTGTTGTGACTGTGAGTAGCATCTTTCATTCTGCAGCTACAGAGGAATGCAGCAACTAGTAGTGAGGCTGAGAAGAGACCTAGTGAGATCATATCAGATCTTTACAGTAGATTCTGAGTTACACTTTTATTAGTAAGCTTAATAATTAAATAAGAAAATGCTCAGCCAGATCAAATGCTCGTTCAGCTCAGTATCTTTTCTCCAACAGTAATCCAAAGGAGGTACCTAGGAAGGACTTTGCCAGAAAACTCCCCTCCCCTTCAAGATCTGCATCTTCAGGGGTTTCTTAAAAGGAACACATTCCAGTAGCCTCATCTTTCTGTTTAATAACTCTTGATAGATTTCTTTTCCATGAACTTGTCCGGTCATCCTCCTAGTCTATACTAACTTCTAGGATCTTTAATGTATTGTAGAGGGAATCCTAAAACATGAAAAACCCTTCTTTGTGTTTGTTCAGCAGCTACCATCTGTTAGGTTCATTTGATGCCCCACTAAGTTTTTGTATAAAAAGCGAACATACAGATCATTCTTATTGATGCTTTCTATGCCACTTACCATCTTACTGACCTTTATCGTGTCCCAGCTTCTTTTTTTTTTCCAAGTTCAAAACTTCTACTTTATCTAGCTGTTCTTTGTACTAAAGCCATTTTATCACCTTTCTCTGAACCTTTTGCAGCTTTGTTACACCCTTCATGAGACAGAGATACCAGAACTTCTTGTAATATTGAAAATGTATACACATAATTTACACAGTGATATTTTTAATCCCTTTTCTGTTCTCCTACTAATTTGATCTATTCTTTTGCTAAGGTAAGCATTAGCTTGACATTTTTATAGGGCTATGTATTATAACTAAGATTCCTTTCCTCCAGAATTACAGCGAGGGTAGAGCCTGTCGTTTTACATGGAAAATTAGGATTGATTATGGTTTTTTCCTCTGTAGATTTTCTACAGTTTATAACTATGTGCATCACATCGCATTCATCTACACTGAATTTCATCAGCTACTTCAACATCCTCTTACTAAGTCACATAAGGCCTTTTTCAGAATTCTTCACTCATCTTCATTAACCTGTAACTTCCTGTCATCATGGTCACTTCACTGCTTACCCTCTCTTGCAGATCATTTATGAGTGTGCTGAACAACACCGACACCAGCACAGATCTCTCTCCGATGCCGCGGTGACTCCCTCCATTGTAAAAACTGGACATTTTCTCCTATCCTGAAGCACAATGCTTAGCCAACCTTTTAGCAGTGTACAGACTTTCTTATGCCTTTCCTGATTTGTTTTCTTTAGAGTCCTTACCTGGGAGCCTTTTTTAATGTATTTTGGAAATTCTGATCACTTTTATCCACATTCAGGCTGACTCATTCAGAGAACTCCAATAGGTTTGAAAAGCATATAGTTTTAAAATAAAGCCTTCATTCTTCTTCAATATATCATATTTAACCATGTGTCAATCGATTCTCTTAATACAGTTTTCGTAACGCAAGTTTGAGATGTTCCAGCATTTAGCTCCTTAACTACCCTAGGTCCCTTTTAAATATGGGCATCTCGGGTGAACTGAAGCTGGAGATCACATTAGCAGTGCAGTAATTTTTTTCTTGATTGTCTTTTAAACTCTAGATAACACATGGTGCTTGTGACTTTACTGTTTATTTTGTCTGTTGGTTCCATAACCTGTTCTACCAATTTTTCAACTTTAAACAGATGTCATTTTCCACAAAGAACAGTTCAGGCATGGGAATAACAAAACTTTTTTGTTGTTGTTGTTTTTTTTTGCCGTCTTCATTAATCTTCCCTTTAAATTCTGAATATTTATTGGCCCAGCAAGGCTGTCTTGCAGGCTACTTTCTCCAACTGTGTTCAAAAGAAGAATAATTTTTAGTTTTACAATGCTGGCCTGCAATGCTCTCGAACACTAATGTTTTATTTCCAGGAAAGCCTTCAGAGAGGGCCCAGCAGTCCCTAAATCTTTCTGGGATCTCACTGATACACATGCCTTCACCTTGGAATTAGCTCCTTCTGTCAGTCTGTACAAAACAGCATTAATCACTTTCTCTGCATATACAGCAGGATGAATCTCTGACTCCATCATCTCTCTTTTATCATTATTTGTGAGGCCTTAATTATAAAAGTCAATGGTTAGAGGCCTCACAGGCTTTAAATTCTCTCTCCTGCACAGAAAAATCAAATGCACATCCCTTACGTCCGCAAAGCACCTCGGGTTTGCAATTATGACTCCTCTAACTCATGTACGTGCACACTTACAGGAACTTTGGTATTGCAGGAAGTATTAGCCACAACTTATGAGACTTCGAGCAGCAAAGCTCATAACAGCAACAGTTTTGAAAATATGACTTTTAACATAAAAAACAAATGTTCCTGATGATAGTGCAAAGATGTGTTATACACACGAACAAAAAAATATTTCCTCTTGAACTACAACAGGTAACTACAGATTTAAATTATTGCCACCATCAATTGACAGTGGAGCAGTAGATAGCTGTAAGACATAAATAGGTGGTCGCACACCTTGTTGCAACCACCCCTTTCTCTTTTCTTTTGCATTTTAATATGCTACCTTCATTGATGTCCCCTGTAAACTCCTGGCGCATCCTGGTTCCGGCAAGGCCTGCAGGCCTACACTAACCCCTGCCGCCAACTGGCCCTTATCACTTCTTCCTCATTAGCTATCTTCTGACAATGTTACTACCCAATAAAATTGTTATTGCCTAAATTGACTTTAATCAAGAACAGAAATGCCAAATGGCCAGAGAGGTAAAGGCACTATTTTCTGAGGACTGTTTCAAACAGCGTTTGGCTACTTTAAGTGTCCTTTAAAAATCAATTATTAAATAAGCCTCACAACACCATTAAAAGGCACTTTCCAAGGAATTAACCAAATCAGAAAGTACCAAGTTCTTTTTAATTTAGGTATCACTGAAGATTTATTCACAACTGTAAGCCACCATCTTTGTTTGAAAAACTGAAGTACACCCCGGACAGCAGTGACAGCGCAAAGATCTCACAAAGTGGCTGCCTGCACCGCGCCAGCGTCTGCTTGCTGTGTCCGCCATCGCCTTTCTACGTCAGGGAGAACTGATGCTGTAAAACTTCAATACTACAGAGATTTAATCATATTCGAGACAGTCCCAGCCCAACGTGAAATGAGAACAGTGTAAATTTACTCATGATGTTATGTTTTTGTATTACCCTGACAAAAATATTTTATTTTGAGAGAACTAGTAAGAAATTGTTTAAAACATATTTGATCTGAAACAATTAATAATGATCTGTTAGGTTATATGATAAAAAGCACATCTGTGCACCCACGAAGGAGCACAGAGAGACAATGGCAGATGGGGACACCCAAGCACCTCCCTGCCCCAGCTTCTCCCAGGCCACCAGTCCACTGGGGGCCACCAGTCCATCACAGGCCCAGCTCCATGTGCCCAGAGGAGCACAGGAGGCCCCAGGGTAAGTGGGAAACTACAGTAAGGGCTCACAGGAAGGAATGTCCTTCTCTGGGGCCTCCCAGCGCTGCCCCAGGACAGCCTTAGCCCCAGTGTCCAGGTGTGACACCCATCACAACAGGCCAAGAGGAGCAGCTCCAGATCCCCTTCCAGACTGGGGGGTGTGTGTATGGGGGTGCTGGGACGCCAGGGAAGAGCATTTTGGGATTCCATAAGACTTACTATGGAACATTTAGGGGAGGAGCCAGAGGTGGGGAAGGGGATTTAGATGACTTGGGGAAGAACAACTGTAGGAAAATGGAGGAGTGAGGGGACAAACGGAGCTGGTTGCGTGTAAATAGTGGCCTGTCTGGCCGTGCCCCCACAGGGATCGTAGGGTCCCAGGGGTGGGTGGTGCCACCCTGAGACGAGTACAGGTCAGGGTGCCAGCAGCTGGGCTGGACCGTGGGCCAGAGGGTGCGTGTGCCTGGGTGCCAGTGACTGGGGAGACACCCATGAGTGACACCAAGTGCCAGCCCCAGGTGGGACCAGGGCCAGAGCCCATGTGTCTGTGGTGCAGCACAGGGAGCCAGCGCGGGTGTGTGAGTGAGTGTGCAAGCGCTGGAGATGGTGTGGCTGGACGAGCCAGTGAGCAGGTGATGTGGATGGGGAGCCAGGAGGGTTTCTTCAAGGACGAGATCACGGGGTGGGGGTGGCTATGGGGGACCAGAGGAGTCTTGGTCACCTCTGTGTGTCTATATGAGTTTTCCCTACTGGGAAAAGCTGCTCAGCCTTGCCCCTGCCTGCATCTGGGCCATGGAGATGGGGCAGCCTCACCTTTGTCAGCTGCCAGATTCGACCCTTCCTAACACAATCAATTGCCTCTGAATCGTTAAATATTTTATAGCTTGGTGGCTAAAGCTCAAAATAGAGAAAAAAATGGCAGCTAAATTGCAAAATTTAGATTGATTTCCTTTAAATACAGATCCATTCAAACCCTGCAATTTTTGTCTGTGACTAGTCTAGGACCTTCACTAGGTCCATCTCACATGAGATGAACAGTTGGTAAATGCTTGAATGCATATAATAACCTTAAAATCTGATGTAAGTATTCACAAAGTGACTGTACCTTCATCAGTCTATAAAACATTTTAAATTCAGACCTTACTTCTAAGCTGCAGGATATATATTCATTGATTGTGTTGATGAAACAGAAAAGCTAGTGCTTTTAAAGTCTCAGATTACTACTCTGAGAGTCAGGCAACAGCTTTGTGTGCAATTTCCTATGTATATTTAAGCCTTTATCCAGCACCCAATTGAAATTAAATTGTCCTGAAGGTTAAAGATTAATATTACTATGCAGCAAGAAGTTCTGAAACAAATCCTGCCATAATGGTAGCTTTGCTGTGTACCAAAGCAAAACATCTTAATTGCTGGTATGTGGAAGTTTTTTTATTTATTGTAATGAAGTTCTCGATCCTTAAACGCATAATATACATCAGCTGTATTACGTTGCCATTACAAATTGAGAAAAAGATATTTCATGTTCCCTTTTCAATACTGGAATGTCCAAAAATACCAATAAATCAGTTTTCACACAAGTTAATGGGGAAATAAAATGCAGCAAAATATGTTTCTCTGAAGGAAAACATTTTTTAAAGAGTTTTTAATGCTTTTTTAAAAATCCAGTCTACAACACCATCAATTCAGTGCCACTGGCTAGTAGAGACAAAAAAATAAAAATACTATAATCACTCTCTCAAGGCTACGGCTTGACAATCTTTCCTTCTGACAAAGCAATAAGTTCTTAGTTAAAAGCAACTAGATTATATGAAGTTGTTTTATCCCTTTTCCTTCAAAAGTAATGATTTTACCTCAGTAAAGCAAAGTTCTCTGAATTTTCTTTGTACTTCCTTTGCATTTATTCTATTGTTTTTTAAGATTTATCAAAATGAAGGAAAGAAAATGCATTAGAAAGAGGAAAACCATGCAAGTTGTATACCAGATTTGAAATACATAGGAGTTGGTGTTGAAAAAAGTTCTTTTATAGAGTATGATCCTGTATGGTGAAATGCTGAACTAAAGACAGATTTAGTGCCCTTTAAAACAAGACTATTCTTCACAGATGCAAACTCATTCTGCAGATGGAGATCACTGAGGACAGGGTGGATTTTATTTGTTTACTTTTTTAAAATAAAGTAAAATAAATTGAGGTTTTAGGTAAACATCACTATTACTGTTACAGTTGCTTAGCAACAGCTGGTAGAATGAGAGTATGGTATAGCTCAGGTAAATAAAAGGAAAGTGCTGATTTCATTATTTGTGAAATACTGAGACAATAATCCAAATTCTCTTCCGAGTCTCACTGGAATAGGAGCAACTCAACCGTAGGCAAGCTACTCTGAGGAGAGGACTTCTTTATTTCCCTTCTGCCAGACTCTGCAACATACAGGATAACTGTCTGTACCAAATCTGATCACTTCAGTATTGTCACTTTGACTTTCATTTTTCATTGATGCTACTCTGCCAGACCACTTCACTGACAGCCTTGCTCACATCTCAGGATCTTACAGCAGGGTTTTTTTATTACCGTCTTTGTCACTGGATACCTACATCATAAGGCTGAGAAGTGTAACACAGTTCAAGTAGTTTGGTTTTATACTATTAGTAAAAGAGTGTATTGTCAAAAAGCCCAATTCTGAAAACTGGGAAAAATCCATTTGTGTCATTGTAACTGCTCCATGAGCATTGTCTACTTTAGCTACTTTTTCTTCCCTGACAGTTATTACTTTGTGCATCATTTCTATTATCTAGAACGCTATCCAGTATTTTTTGTCTGTGTGTGACCATAGAATCTGTCCAGGAAAGGTTTCAAATTTGTTCATCTCTGCTACTTGAATTCACACTTTCTTTGCATTTAAAACAGAACCCTTCAGTTCAGTGTGCTTTAATCACCAGTGCAGAGACAACTGACATCAACTGAGAAGGACAAATACTATCTTCCAAATTAGATTGCTAAGTCATAACTTGAGAAAAGAGAATGAGTGGCAATAAATTCTTCAATAGTCATTAGAGAAGTTTCATTTTCAAAGATGGAAGACTTACTTATTTTTATAATTGAATTTAGAAAGATCAAATGATATTACATTAGATTTTAGTGTTAAAACAATCACCTTTGTTAATACAAATGGATTTTGCAGGGAGAATTTTAGCTTTCAGGTAAAAAAAATGATATTCTATGGATCTACCACAAGAAATCATGAAGCATTCCTCTTGACAGGTTTATTATTTCCATACACATAATTGTGCTTCTTATTTGGATTTGTATTTTATATAAATCAGAATATGGGCAATACTGTCCTATGCAATGCACGTATAAGAAAGAAGAATTCGCCTATGAAAAAATAACAATACAACATAGGAAACAATATTACAGCATTAGCAAAGTTAAATATAATCAAAATATAGGTAGCATGACAACATGTACATGTGTAAAATACAAATTTCATTGCACTTCTTTTGATGTTAATAAATTCACACACACAAAACATATACAAACTACGACATTAATTAACATTACCAGGATGGGAATGATGCAACAGACAGATATTCCCTGGAGATTATAAATTCGAAGTACAGCTGCCTAAGACATTCATGACTGGAACTGAAATGATGTGTTCTAATAATCTTAACCACAGGAAATTTAGTACCTTATGTTTTGTATCTTACTGATATGTTTGCACAGTATTAAAGTAATTACTGATTTTAATGGGGCAATGGGATGGAATGGAGGATGATGCAGCTCCTGTGCCTGAGTCGTGATGTCAGTAGCTGACATTTATGCACAGAGATATTCAGAATGGAGTAGCTAACCACCATCTCATAGCATCAATAACAAACACAATTGTGTGAGTAACTATAGGTGTGATACAGCATTGTTCCAAATCTTTTGCCCTTATCTACACCAATTCAGGTGGGTGTCTGATTTGGTGCCTCCAGTTCATACTGGAGTAAATAACTAAAGAATAAGATATTTTTCTGTATTTACATAAGATCAAGTTTTATTTCTCCCATACTAAATACAAGGTTTCAGGTTTATGTTTTCCACTGTGTACATGTCAGGCAATTGTTTAGATTTTTTATGTTTTCTACTGTGTATATCTCTAGCAATTATTTAGATTTGTAAATAATGGCAAGTAATGTTGTGAACTGTAACAAAAATGCAATTAATGTTTGCTTTAAGGTACAGCTGATTAGAATATTACTTTCTAGATAGTGTATATAGTATGCCTATTTACTAATTAAACACATTCAGTCCATGCACATGAGTCAGATTACAGAAATAAAAGTTTACACCATGAACTGAATTCAAATAAATTAAGAAACTTGAGATGACAGTACAAATTGGAACTGTAAAACATGCAAGAGAATATTTCTGATATTACATATTTAAAGAAATTATTTCTCCTAACAATGCAACACTTCATGAGATACTGTACTGGTTTGCTTATACTACGTAATTGTTTGTTATAGAACTATGGTGGATGCTGTTTTGAAATTCCAAATTGAAATATCACACTAATATTCAACTATTTATGCGAGGTGAAGCATATAAAATTGCAGAAGCTGAACTTACGATCCTTCAGGCCTTTTCATCCGGCTTCTGCCCCCACATCCTGCCTGTACATCACAACATACAAGCACTATCTCAGAGACTAGTTCTGAACTGGATTGCTCAAAGGCATTTTTAATGCTTGATTAAGGCATATTTGAAATAGGTAGAAGAGATCTACCCTTTGAGGGAATATTACAAGCAATACCCTGTTATGTTCATTTTACATGAAATACTGTACAAAAGAAAAAGCTGTCTACATCACTGACTCATCCTCAGGAGCCGTGTGACTGACAGGAAACAGCGAGCCAGAAGCACAGCAAGTAGACACTATTCATGATGGCACTGCTAAAGCTGGTTGTGCCAGGGTGGGTGAAATGTGGGCTGATCTGCCATGTCAGTGCCAGGTCTGTGGTGCAGAACTGCCCTTGGACCTGCGAGCTATTCTGATCTTCATAGTCACTGCTTCCACAAAACGACACGGAGATGGGTTTCTCTAGGACAATTTCTATTTACCACCACGGGACACATACTTACGACTCTTCCTGCATAGGTATTCCAATACGAGTAATTTTCTGGGCGAGGTACAAATACAACATTGTCTGTTATTTATCTAGTCCTAAACCAAAAGCCTTGATATGTGTGATAATCAAGGGATCTAACTTTATTTAAAATAGCTGAGATATGGTGGTGATGGGTGGTGGAAGGGGTTGATCCTGAGATCCTAGCTTTTCTGAACAGTAACACAAAATATCTGACTATTGAAATGTCCAGGAGTGTGATCGTACCCCCACTGAGGTCAATGACAAGGCTTCTATAGACTTTGGTGAGAGAAGGATCAACTCTGTACATACAGGCTCAGATTCATTACACATCTGGCTTGCTTCCAGAAGGAGACAAAATCTGAGAGGGAAACGATTGGCATGGCTCAATGGAGGTGGACATGCCTTTGGGAGACTGTGCATGGTCATCAATAAGAGCAAGATAAGGTTGTGAAATGTTAGCTTTCACTCATGTTACATCAGACTGCATTATGTCATGCTGTCTTACATTTCATCTGACAGGCACATTTCTGTTACAAAACATAAAAAGACAGAGAAAACAGCAGTGATTTGAAAAGAACATGTTTATTTTAGTTTAGGTGACTAGTCACTTAGCAGTTATGATACAACAAGCTTTAACTAGTTCAAAATTATTCTTATCCCTAAGAGTAAAAAACCTTGCCAACATCACACTTTTTATACAACTAACTATAAATTATTAATTCAATCCACATTGTACTAGTTATTAGACTACAGCTGCATGATTTACTCCTGAAATTCTGAAAGCGCTCACCTCTATCACACCCTTATTACACCTGACTCCCAGTTTACCCTGCTATCTACAACTTTCCTTATTCAGCGAGGAACGTGATCATCTATATATGAAAAA
The DNA here is from genome assembly GCF_011004875.1 of Balearica regulorum gibbericeps. NCBI lineage: Eukaryota > Metazoa > Chordata > Aves > Gruiformes > Gruidae > Balearica > Balearica regulorum. The sequence continues at coordinate 25,245,111 of NC_046186.1, forward strand.
CAATGAACATACGGCTTTTGTGGCAGAAACTATAAAATTAAATTTTCCACAGTGGCTTGCTAGACAGACAGCCAAATGCTGTTTCATGCTTCAGCTATAACATGGTAACTATAATAGCTTCTTTGTGTCATTGTAACCTATACTTGAAGAAGCTGTATAATTCATGGTATGGTTGTCAGCTGGAATCATCCAGTCCATACAATAGTCTTACAATGTCACAGAAAAAAAAAAGGTATTAGCGTACTTTGAAAATAAATGTACACTGCATTGTATAGTTTATAATCATAACCTGGTGATGAATGACATTTATTATAAATAAAATGATAAAAAATTTAAGCAAATAATGTTTGTGATTCTTGCTATTTGACATAACAGGTATTTTTCCATGTTTGCATTTACAAAGTGTTGATTCTGTAGGCTGTTAAAACAACTAGAGCCAGGAAAAAGAACATCAAAGGTCACATATAGAAGTATAACCACGTTACAATCACAGCACCTGGAGAACGTGAGAAACCCCCACATGCACTTTCTGAATCTCCTCTTGGTGCCATTTCTAAAAGAAAATGTCATCAACAAAACAGGCACATTATTAAATAGCTTTGATTTATCTCAGCATTGCCCTCTTCAAGCCAACTCTGTGTCACTCTGTGGATTTTCCATTAGCATAAGCCGGCATGTCTTCACTAGCTACATCACACCAGATCAACCATAACACTAGCTGAATTTCCAACACATATGCTGATTCTACCACCCACCTTCCTCCCCTTCTTACTGTCTTCTCTCCTTCCTTCCTTTCTTCAGTTTTCAAATACTTATTTGGTAAAGACATTTTATTATTTGCTCTTGAATCTGATCTTCTTTATGATACTCTATTAACTACTTTGATATTTCTACCCTTCTAAGACAAAACACTGTATACGTAATTAGTAATCAAAGAAACTGCAAGAAAAAGGTCTGTTTACTGTATTTGTTAAACCTTTTTCCAGATTCTTTGGCTGTTTAGTTTCATGATGGATGCAATAGATATTGAATATCAGCTGCCATTTAACTTACTTTGCTTTACAGAAAGGCTATGTGAAGAACTGCACAAACACTTTGTAATACTGAGAAATTCCAGTAACACCATGCCCAAGCAAAGGCCAGTTTTGGTCACATAGAAATGGGCACTAAGCTACCTATTAGGACTCGGGGAAATTGTTGCAGAGAAGATGGAATGTTGAAGTAATATGTTCATAAATCTACAAGAGTGAAAAAAGTGAACAGAATATTTTAAATTATTAAACTTAGATGAAACAAAGAGAAAGCGTCATTAAGTCCTACATATGCTCACTGTCTAATCTGAGTTCTACATGCAAGTCCAACCCCACAATCTTATCAGAAAAGGTGTAGATAGGAACTATAAGGGTGACTGAAGATATGAAATAGCTTCCATACAGGGAGACTGACTAGATTCAAATTTTCTAGCCTGCAAAAGACACTGCTGAGAGGCAAAGTAGGAGAGGTCCACAGCATCACAAGGGTGAGAAAAAGTGTTTTTCTGTTCTGTTTTTCTTTCCTTTGTTTTCATTATGCAAAACTCTCTGTCTGCTATAAGTTCAAAACAAAAGGAGATATATTTTCACCTAGTGCATAACTAAACAGTGGAACTCATTTCAACAACAAAGCAATTAGACTGTAGCAAAAGAGAAATTAGCAAAAGAAAAAAAAAAAAATCCATCACAGCATTTTAAAAGGACAGATACCACCTCTGGCTTAGAAAGTCTCCCAGGCACATATATCTAGAAGAAAGAAGGTGTATCTTGGAAAGTATGCTTATACTCTTACATTTGTTCTAGGCATCTCCTATCAGCCAGTGACATAAATAAGACACCAGACTTGATGAACTTTGGTCAGACCCACTACGCTCTTCACGTTATTCTCCTGAAGACATCACTGAGGAGGGAGTACCCCGTAGCACTATTAAAGCATCTAAGGTTGGTTATCCAATTCAGATTTTGAATAATATCAGATGAATAGCTTTTATGCTTCAACATTTTTGTTCTCTGCTTCATTGAAAGCCACTAACAAGTTGCACATTATTAAGGAGAATATCAAGCATTCTTAACCTTTGGATATTATTGCCTTCATGGAAAATATTTACAGAGCTAACATACATTGGTTCCCCTTTCTTTGTGAGAACTTTCTTTGTGATATCTTTCTTTGCCTTTTTTTGAACAACCCAAAAAAATAAGTATTATTAATAGCCAGGCTGATCAACAGTCATAGTAGCTGATCAATATTAATAGTTATAGTAGTTATTATTGAATGTCTTGAACTGCACATTTATAATAAAGAGGATTTTCAAACTTCCCATGAAGCATTCATACTATGTGAGCTTTGAAAGAGCTAATATTTGCATAAAATATTTTTATTATTGTTTGCCCCAATAGGAAGCAAGTGAAAGGACTACATGCACCTGAATTAGATTGCCACCATGAGACTATACTAAGCAGTAATTAATTATGAATAAACCCTTTCTGTTCAGTAAGAAACAATAGTTTCTAAGAATATAACAGTCTGGTCCTTAATTTCCATGGACTTTATTCACTAAACAGCATCTATTAGTTTGCAACAGCAAGCCTAATTTGTGCTGATTCTTCCAAATACACCATTTTGACACACTTACAGACACTGTGAGTAGTAGAGTGACCTTGGAAACTTAATTTTGGATTTTGGCATTCACATAAGAACGATATAACTCCCTTACTGGACTAACTGGACTACCGGTAAGTTGCAGAAGGCCACAAAAAAGTTTAGTAAAACACCACAGTAATTTTTCTGAAAGTCATTCCCCACAAAGAAAAAAAAAAAAAGAATAATAGAGAAGACACATTTTTCTTCACAAAGGAAAGAAGTTTAGTATTACAGCTTAGCTCTTCAATTAGTCAATTATACACAGCAAGTTATGAAATAATTAGATAATAGCCAACTGCACAGTGGGAGAAGGAGTCTGAAATGTTGAAATATTTGCATGGTGAGAAGATATTCCTTGAAGCAAAACTTCTGTGAGACCTGTTTTCACATATAACCTGCTCAAACACATTTATCTTTCAAAATGGGCAGTGACTGAAATTATTGGCTAAGTCCTTGAATGAAACTGGTTTTGATTCATAAATCACAGATTTTTCCTTAAACTGTATAAATGTGTGGTCAGAATTGTGAAACCAACATATGCCCAAAGTCCAGACAGGAGTTTGCCTTTTACAAAGATAAAAATATTTGCGCAAAACAGCATACAAGAATAGATTGGGACCTCTAGCAGATGTTTCATTTCCCAGTAGTAAGAGTTTCCATAGTATCTGTGCAATTAAGAAGCCTAGCTGAATCAGTGTTGCTAAAATAAGCAGGCAGGTTCTGGTGATATATTCCTGCAGGTTTAGCTTATATGTAAGAGTTGATAATCTATGTGACATTTGTAACAAAACTGTTTAGATTTCAGATTGAAAAGAAAGAAAACTTTAATAAATGTAAAATTTTGAGGTTTTTTGGTTTGAGGGTGGTTTTTTTTTAATGGGAGAAGGTTCTGATTTCCTCTCTGGGATAACATTGTGATGTTCTTACTAACCTGCCTGGTGAGTTTTTCTGCTAGCATAGAGATGTTTTTTAGTCCTCTTTCTTTAGCATTAAAACCAGTTGCCAATAAAAGCACTTTCAATGAAATTCCATACATACAAATATTTTCATTTGAGTTCATGTGGTATTCATCAAAGGTATCTGCAGTGATAACATTTTTTTATTACACTTGTTGCTGTTACTCATTACTTTGTTAAATAGCACCATTTCTTACAAGAGTGGCATGACATGTTTTAAGGCTATTTTCTTCCAATATTAAAATTTACTGTTTCATTTGAATATGCAAATAAATTTCTTCATCTAGTTCTACTTGAGCAAAAATTCAAAACTAGAGGAAAATATTATTTTTTATGTGTTAAAATGTGGTTTTGGAGATGGAGTCACTGTATGTCTCCACTATCTGTATGAAAATATAGCTAAACTAGTCTCTTATGACAATATTTTCCATCTGAATTCTCGTTTTAGAACAGACAATATCTCTACTGATTCCTTCCTCAGTGAGCATGGTCAAGGTTCATGTAGTTTCTGGGACTGAACAGAGAGTGTGTACCTCATCCTCACACATTAATTGCACATATTCCAGCCCAGACTTATGAAGGGTCAGTGACTTGTCTGTGCAGGCTGCTTCCAGTTACTTTTGAATGGAGTGGAGTGTGGTATCATAAATAGAAAGAGAGATTTTGCTTCTCCAAATATCCCCATAGCATGCATGTGTACTACACACACACACACAAAAAAAATTGGACAAAGCAAAGAACCACTGAATTTTCACAAGGACTGGGGGAAAGAGCTAGAACTGCAGAGGCAAAGGCTGGAGCAAAGAAAGGAAAAAATGTTAGGGCTTTTTGGATTTTGTTTTTAAAAATTTGGAAAAAATCATAAATATATGCCTTAAGTCCATTAAAAATTTTAAATGTAAAAGAATACACAAACTTAGATCATGATTCTTTAGTTATGCACTCTGACATAGTCTTTAATTATGTGATCACATCCTCATATTTTTTAAAATTCTCTCCTTCACATCCAGTCTTCTTCCATTACTTAACCACTCCTCTTCCTTCACAACCATTCTCCAGTTCAATGTCCTTATAGTTCTCTCCTCAAAAACATGTTTCTTCTTCTTCACACAAATAAGCAACTTCAAAGAGTAGCAGATGATTGAGAACAGATTGCAGAATATTTAGTTAGGTCATTGCAACTTCGCTGCTTCAGCTCCTCCAAATTCTAATCCTTACTATGATAGAAAATTCAGACAAGTAAACTTATTACACATTCAGGCTCCTCTAAAAGGGGACTGAAATTTCCTCATAAATGGAAATGTGTCTGGAATTTAGCACTCAGTAAATACTATGGGAAAGGATGCAACAATTTCTGCTCCTCTTTAGACTTTAGGCAACTGCTTCAAAAAGCATATGAGGTTTAGCTGACCAAAGTTGCATAAGTAAGCAGACCTCATACTTTTTCAAAATATAGTACTAGAGGAAAACAATCATGGAGCAATGACTCCAGTCACAATTAAGCACAGTTTTAAGTTCATAGAATCATAGAATTGTTTGGGTTGGAAGGGATCTTTAAAGATCTGTGCTGGTTTTGGCTGGGATAGAGTTAATTTTCTTCATAATAGCTAGTACAGGGCTTGTGCAGGGGACAGCAGAGCTGGATGCAGTACTCCAGGTAGGGTCTCACGCGACCAGAGTAGAAGCAGAGAATCATGTCCCTCAACCTGCTGGCCACACTTGTTTTGATGTACCCCAGGATATGATTGGCTTTCTGGGCTGCAAGTGCACATTGCTGGCTCATGTCCAATTTTTCATCCGCCAGTATCCTCAAGCCCTTGTCTGTAGGGCTTCTCCTTCATCATCCAGTTGGCAGATCTGGATTCGAGTCTACTTTCTGAATAATTTCTGGGTTTTAGCTAATGAGTATCCAACGTAGAATGCAAAGATCTGAGACCCAGGACCAAGTATTCAGCCCAACATTAATTAATTCTCAACATGAAGTATACTTGTCTTTCACAAACATGCTTATATGTTTAATGATGTCTTTTAAAAGACAATTTCAGCATTTAACCTCATTTTTTTCATAGCTGCCTAGACAAAAATTTTTTGAAACAACTCCCAAATACATGTGACGTTAGCAAATTTTTTTTTTTTTTTTTTTTTTTGTACTTATTATCAATACTTTAGAGACTAAAATACATCAGGTTTTTGCTTTTGATTTGTTTCGGTTTTGTTTTCTAAAGAAAATATATCATGTCCAAATATGCAACACTGGAAAATATAAAAAGTTACGTTTCAAACAACATCCCTGTTTTATTTGACAAAATTCACACTCCCATGAGTAATGTTTTCTCTGCCATGTATCATTTAATCTGCAAACACCATTTCTTCATCATCTGCAACATAATCTAAACACATTGCTTCAGCATGACTTCAATCTGCTTCAAGCTGAAAATCCTACAGCTACCAGAGCAATTGACCACATACTACAACATTTCCTTAAAGCCTTCCTCAACATACAGACCTGTTCTATATATTTTCTTTTTCCCATTATGGCTTTGTAGAACATTCTTCAAAACTTCACTGACAGAGAAATGGTCATCTATATATACATCAGTCAGACACAGACTTGATTCCTCCTCAGTAGCACAGTTTTCTAGAAGTCTTAACAATGTCAGGTTATGCTTATAGGTAAAAACACTGTGGATGGGATTACACTCACTTAACTTTAACCATCCAAGGTTAGTCATGTAATCTAAACTAGTCATCAAGGCTCTCATTTTAGAGATAGGTGAGTATTTTAGTAGAGTGATTCATTTTACCTTAGATATAAACTTCATGAAGATATGAATCACCTATAAATGTCATTCTTCATTGTCTATTTAGCAAACTGAGATCAAACTAGATGTCAAACTCTTACATGGCTGCCTGACAAGACACTAAATACCACCTCACCTTTCCAACTCAGCAATACGTTTAACTATGCATCAAACTTAGAAAACACAAGTCATTCCATTGCCCTCTCTGGGAAACCGCATATGCTTAATTTGGGAATGGGATTGATCCATTACTGTTGAAAAATATTTTAGCACTTCTCTGCGTTCTGTGAAATTGATACAATGAATTAATTTGATCTAATATACAAATCCTGATGAGAATTTTCTTATGAGAAATTATAAACATTCTAGTAAAAGGAATTAACACCATAAGATTAGATATTATTCTCCTAAATTATGGAGACACAAAATGATTGCTAAGTACATTAAAATTGAAAGGAAAATTGTTAGAAAACTTTATTTGCTGGGAAACCAGTAGTAATAGGATTTAATTTAAATCAATATAAATATTTTTTATATTATGGAGATGTAGTGGGATGGCTCCTATGACTGGAGTGTTGGAATGGAAGGATAGAGGCTCTTTAGGAAGGACAAGCAGGGGAGCCGGGGAGGGGATGTCGCCCTCTATGTCAATGACCAGCTGAAGTGCATGGAGCTCCACCTGGGGATGGAGGAGAAGAGGAACCTAACAAAGTTCAACAAAGGCAAGTGTTGGGTCCTGCAACTAGGGAGGAATAACCCCAAGCACCAATATAGGTTAGAGGTTGACCTGCTGGGAAGCAGCTCCGTGGACAAGGACCTAGGAGTCCTCGTGGACAAAAAGTTATCCATGAGCCAGCAATGTGCCCTTGGGGCCCAGAAGGCCAGTGGTGTCCTGGGATGCATTAAGAAGACATTAAGAGGTTCTCCTCCCCCTCTACTCTGCCCTAGAGAGGCCACATCTGGAGCACTGAGTCCAGTTCTGGGCTCCCCAGTTCAAGAAAGACAGGGGACTACTGGAAAGAGTCCAGCAGAGGGCTATGAGGATGATGAGGGGACTGGAGCATCTCTCGTATGAGGAAAGGCTGAGAGCTGGGTCAATTGAGGCTGCAGAAGAGAAGACTGAGAAGGGATCTCATCAACACTTACCATCTAAAGGGTGGATGTCAAGAGGATGGGACCAGACTCTTTTCAGTGGTGCTCAGCAACAGAACAAGGGGAAACAGGCACAAACTGGAACACAGGAAGTTCCATCTGAACATGAGGAAAAACTTCTTTACTTTGAGGGTCACAGAGGACTGGAACAGGCTGCCCAGAGAGGCTGTGGAGTCTCCTTCTCTGGAGATATTCAAAACCTGCCTGGACATGATCCTGTGCAACCTGCGTTTGGTGATCTTGCTTTAGCAGGAGGGTTGGGCTAGATAATCTCCAGAGGTCCTTTCCAACACCTACCAGTCTGTGATTCTGTGATTCTGTGAGGACAGGTGCCATGCTGGACCTTGTTCTCACCAACAAGGAGGGGCTGGTGGGGAATGTGAAGCTCAAGGGCAGCTTTGATGATTGACCATGAAATCATGGAGTTCAAGATCCTTAGGGCAGTGAGGAGGGGCCACAGCAAGCTTACCCTGGGCTTCAGGAGAGCAGATTTTGGCCTTCTCAGGGAGCTACTAGGTAGAGTACCAAGGGACAAAGCCCTGGAGGGAAGAGCTGGCTAGTATTGAAAGATCACCTCCTGCAAGCCCAGGAGTGATACATCCCAACAAAGAGGAGGTCAGGCAAAAGCACCAGGAGGCCTGCGTGGATGAACAAGAAGCTCCTGGGCAAACTCAAACACAAAAAGGAAGCCTACAGAGGATGGAAGCAAGGGCAGGTAGCCTGGGAGAAATACAGAGAAACTGTCCGAGCAGCCAGGGATCAGGTTAGGAAAGCCAAAGCCCTGATAGAATTAAATGTGACCATGGACGTCAAGGGCAACAAGAAAAGCTTCTATAGCTACATCAGCGATAAAAGGAAGACTAGGGAAAATGTGGGCCCCCTCTGGAAGGACACGGGAGACCTGATTATCCAGGATATGGAGAAGGTACTCAATGACTTTTTTGTCTCAGTCTTCACTGCCCAGTGCTTTAGCCACACCACTCAAGTCACAGGAGGCAAAGGCGGGGACTGGGAGAATGAAGAACCACCTACTGTAGGAGAAAATCATGCTACAGGCTGGGCGGAGAATGGATTGAGAGCAGCCCTGAGGAGAAGGACTGCTGGGAGTCAGGTTGATGACTCACTGCTGGGAGTGTTGGTTGATAAGAAGCTCAAACATGTTGAGACATGACCCAGCAATGTGCACTTGCAGTCCAGAAATCCAACTGTATCCTGGGCTGCATCTAAAGAAGTATGACCAGCAGGTCAAGGGAGGTGATTCTGCCCCTCTACTCCACCTGGAGTACTGTGTCCAGCTCTGGAGCCCCCACATAAGAAGGACATGGACCTGTTGGAGCAAGCCCAGAGGAGGGCCACGAAGATGATCAGAGGGCTGAAACACCTCTCTCATCTATGAAGACAGGCTGAGAGAGTTGGGATTGTTCATCCTGGAGAAGAGAAGGCCTCAGGGAGACATTATAGCAGCTGGGGAGGGACTATTTACAATGACATGTAGTGATAGGACAAGGGGCAATGGCCTTAAGCTGAAGGAGGGTAGATTTAGATTAGATGTTAGAAAGAAATTCTTCATTGTGAGGGTGGTGAGGCACTGGAACAGGTTTCCCAGAGAGGGTGTGGATGCTGCATCCCTGGAAGTGTTCAAGGCCAGATTGGATGGGGCTTTGGGCAACCTGGTCTAGTGGAGGGTGTCACTGCCCACAGCAGGGGGGTTGGAACTAGATGATCTTTGAGGTTCCTTACAACCCAAACCATTTCTATGATTCTATGTTTTTTCACTCTAACTTTAGAATTTTAAATCACCTTCATCTAAGTAAATAGACAAAACATTTATGAGAATTCCCTCTAGAAAAATGCACATGTGAAAACATATTCTTCAATGTTGAGAAAGAAGAAAAAGAGTATTTGCTCTTATACAGCCTGATGGAGAGCCTAATGAACTAAGCAGGGAGCTCTCCCTTGGTAGGAGAAGTTGATAGTCTGTATTCATTTTATTTTAAAATACTGTTTTTATGTGAAGGCATACCATAGCTCCAGTCATTATCCTGAGTAATCTAACTTTTTAATATTTTAAATAGAAGCAGTAGTAGGCTCGTTAAAAATATGTGTATTTTATATATACACACACACACACACACATTTTCAGGATTCTGTTTAAAGTAAAAACTGCATTTATAAAATGGTGTTTACTTGTAAAAGATTTCTATAGACTTTTCATGAGGGAAATTATTCCCACTCTTCTCTTTTTATTTGTAGGAATACTTTCTAACTGACTGCAAAAAGAAATTCTTTATTAAATCTTACTGCCAGTACTATAACTACAGTTAGGCATTAACATCACCTCAGTTCTGGCAAAGTATATTTATTGTGACAGTACAAGAAGTGTATCCATTTCTACAGCTGAGAACAAAGTATCAGCAAAAACAAACCTCTGAAAGTCCAGGAAAAAACAGAGCAGAAATAACTTGGCCATTTCTATTAAATAAATTAAATAAAACAAAACAGGGACACAAGGACAAGGAAGTGATTAATCACTGCACATCCTCTAGACTTACAAAAATTACAAATCAGTCTTTATTTTAACAAAAGGAAACAATTTATTTTGAGTTGTAAGATACTATAAAAGGCCATTCTTATGTCCACTTTCATTTTATAAGTTCAGTTCTAGTATTCTGTATATCAACCATTTTTTGTATAGAGATATTCTGATCAAGTTGTTTAAGTGACATTTTTTTTCTGAACTGTACCTTACTATTCTTTGTTTGAAAATTATTCCATGCCTCAGAAAAGCTGCATAAATATGTTATTTACAAAAAACAACAATATGAAAATCCCTTATGAATACTCAAGTCTTTATTGAGGATTATAGGAAAGGTACTGAGTACTGCTGTACCATTAATGATAAAAGGGTGCAAGCATACTGTATTTCTTCCAGATTTAACAGAGCTTTCTAAGCTTTTTCTTCCCCCTCTCCAAACTCCGTAAGTACAGATGACACCATCTGACCCTTATGTGTGAAATCATAAAATATTTTTCTTATCTCTGAGCACAGATATGGCAGACATAGGTATCCAGTCTAATACTTTTTCTGGAAGACTGCAAGTTTTTTATGGAGGTTACTACTAACTCTGCAGTCTTTATTATCTGGTCTTGCTTGCTGAGCAGATCTTTTCTCATCAGCAAAACTACTCAGTTGAGTAAGAGATGCAAGATTAAACAAATAGTCTATGACCTTTTACCGAGATCAAGAGACAAGTCCAAAATTTGATGGAAGCAAGTATTAACAAAAACACTCTTATGAATGTGTCATTATATCACATATATATCCTTTGTCCTTTCAACAATGTTGCTGTCTTCCTCTCTTTATATTCATAATTGTTCTTTTATCCCATAACTACAAATATTTTTTAATCTTTTCACAGACCCAAAACCAAACATATAAAAATCTCACAAGTTAATAAGAGAATTCCAATGTAAGAAAAGTAATTTTTGTAGGGAAAAGTAATAATTTTTTTATTATGTTTAGTTATAGCTGGAAAGTGCAGACAAGTTTTTGGATTACAGATCTCTTTAAATGGGTCAGAATTTAAATTTTCCAGAAATATGAAACTCCAAGCTAAATGCAGGTTGGAAATTATTGTCCTTCCCAGATGCAAATGTTATGTTTAACCTAGTATAAGAGACTGCAGGCAGAACAACAGGCCTGTTTTCCTCAATCACCTCCCTCAGAGTGTTTCTAGAGATCATATTGCCTTGTCGATCCAGGGAAAAGAGAACAATACTTTTCATTCAACTAATTGCCCATCAGGTCAAAGAACTAATGAAATTTGACCTTCGGCCTCATGATCAAGCACAGGAGAAGCATCAGAGGCTGCTGCAGTATGGCTTGCACTAAGACTGTATTGAGCATAATGCAGTTGTATTTTCAGTTTAATTTAACTTAGTTATAATAATTATTTAGAAAATTGAGAGAAAAAGAGGAATTATCTATGAAGCAGGTGGAAAACTCCTAAGACTACTAACCCCTCTACAGTGCAGGGGGAAGAGACAGGAAACAGACAGAGGAAAAAATAGGAATAGGACACAAATCTAACCTGGGTACTGAGACTGTGGACTTCAGTGTCCAACACAGTTATGAATTTCAAGTTTTTTAGATTACTTGGTAAGCTTCCCTCAAAGAAAAGAATTACCAGGTTAGGGATGATTATTCTGTAAAATAATAGCAATTTCACACTAAATGTGTATTTCCACCTTTTGTCTGTTGGCGGTATAAACCTTTCAGTCACTATAGTTCTCAAATGCACATATACCAGTTTCATTCTATATATCTATAATACATCACTGGGTCCAAAGACCTCCACTGGCAACTGAAGTCAGTTTCCATATGAAATGGCAAGAGCTGCTTTAATCCAAAGCTACTTTTTGAAGCTTTTCTAAAGTGCATACATAGATAAATCTGTAAGAGGTCAGAAGATAATGCACGTGTCAGTTTGAAGAGTGGCACAGCAGAATCAGTTGGACCAGTTTCAAGTCAAAAGAGAGAAAGAGAAAGAGAAAGAGAAAATAAAAAAAAAGAAAAAAGAGAAAAGAAAAAAGAAAAAAAAAAAGAAAAAAGTAAGAAAAAAAAAGGAAGTAAGATCTTCCTAAAAATGAGGCTCTTGCTTTTCATTTATAAATAAAGATCCACTTTTCACCCACAAAATCTGCCTCTACATGCCAGATAGCATGTAAGTCCTGTACCAACATACTGAAGTCTTTCTATTTCATATTACCAAAAATGAGAAAGATGACACGCAAATTAAAGGCTGAAAAAATATTTTTAAGTATTTCATATTAAAATAGCTTCCTGATCAGAGGTATAAAAAATACAGTTTAGCTCAGGCATCACTGAAAATATTTCCCCTCCAAAACTCATCTCAGGGAATTGCTACATTCCATGAGAATATCCATTTCTTTTCAGCAGTTTGGAACCACAGATTTCCAAGCATCTCTCATATAGGAAGTGCAGGTTTCAATGCTCCCCACGTAGGCCTGTTCACATCAATACTAATTTTGTAACATTGTAATCTGAATTAATTCCTCAATCCAGATTTAAATATAACCTAAGAAACAAATTCTATTTTTAATCCCATCAGTACTTCAAGTCAGCTCCCAGGGAAATTCACAAATGCTTTTAGCAGCACAATGAAGGAGCTGGGAAGGAGAGGCTTATTGCTACCATCAAAAGAAACACATACAAATATTCATGCTAAATTATCTTTGAATCGGATCTCTATATTTGTGCATGGAAAATCAAAACTATCTATTGAAAAAGAAAAATATGTCCCAAGCTCTTATACACGATAATGTGACCTCTCTTCACTACTGGTTTCGTATAGTATTGACTGGACAATGCACAGACTTCAACCATTTAAATCAATAGTGCAATCATATTTTGAGCTCCCTTGTGCTGGCAGAAGAGTTAATGGGAGAAGATAAAACAAGACTTGCCTCCCTAGACTTATTCAATAGTCTGTTTCTTGCTATTATGCAATTCTCCTATGTACTAAATTTCAACTCACTGAAACATTGTCCCCAAACTTTTCATATGAAGGCATATGAAAGTTACTTTATGATCAGAATAAAATAGTCTGTTTTTACTTTGTTCTGAAGATAATTGTTAAACTGAATTAATTTCATAGTCTTAACATTTCCTTATTTTGTTCTGTCAAAACATAATACTAATTAGCAGCATATTAATAGCATTATAGTAGTTCTACTTAGCAGTCATTTAGAGCCATTATTAAATGAAAGCTAGTGTATTGATTTAACAGAGAATTGTATAGCCTGCATTCAACCGACTGTGTAGATGAATAAAAATGCAGCATGCAGTGGACTATGCTACAAAAAAGGACCAAGTCAGCATGATATTATAGGCCTGAATATAATGCTACTACAGAACCTAGGTTGGCAATATTCACTTCTTATTTTTTAGTTGAAGAAGATAATTTTCCTACACCTTGTAACTCAGCACAAGAAAAGGATCAGTGTCCAGAATAACCTATAATAGCATATTATATTATGCATAACTCTATATTCACATCTGGTCTATTCACCAAATGTTTCCACTGTCAACCTATACTTAAGTATGCCTTTGCTGTGTAAAACTGTTAAATAAATGTTTTATCTATGTCAGAATAAATACTGATATAGAATAAGTACTGATAAATGCATTTTCATCTGCTCGCCAAGCTTTTTTGTGGCTTTTTTGTTGCACTTAGTAAAATGCTACCAGTACACACAAAGTGCCAACCATAAAAGCTGAGAATTTGGTTGGTTAAACCCTGTGAAGCACTACTTCCTCTAGTACTGAAATAAAAGTACTATAGAACTTGCAAGAAGGAATTCTGCTCAGAGATGCCTGGGCAATTTGGATAAACTAATATGCCTTTTAGAAGATATGTCCACAAAATTATTTCCATAAATAATGGACTTAGAATATGCAGAATACATATATTTCTTCATGTAATGACTGGGTGTTAACATGCATTGTAGAGATTCATGTGCATAACTACCAGGCTTTTAACTACTGGAGACAATCTTGTTATTTCTCCTGGCACTCCCTTCCCAAGCAAATGCTAATTTTTGTACCCTTTTAACTCCCTTCTTCCAAAAGTTATCATAAGAAATAATTTTCATGCCTTGTTCATGCCCTTCCAATTGCTTCTTGCACTACCTCCTGTCTGAATGTTTGGGGAACAGTGGAGTAATGCCATTTTGATCCCGTGGAAGTCATGTAAAGTGTATTAGATATTCATGGAAAGCTCAACATGTCATTCTGAAAACAAATCAACAGGGTTCTGAAGGTTTCTCTGCTATAATTACAGGGTGTTTATCGATGAAAGTAATAAACCAATTATCATGAAGGGATAATTCCATGCAAGTTACGTTCAGCAACACTAAGCCTTATCAACTACACATCACACAAATATTCTTTATGTAGTTCTGGTTTTTTTCAGGCTCCCAGGACCTATTTGAGAGGAGGGGAAAAAGAAAAAAAAAACCACCCATGCTCTTAAAAGCTAATGTTCACTAGCCTAATTAGTTAGGCTAATTACTTAGGCTAAGTAAAACAGCACTGAAGACAAGGTAATTTGAGTAGTAGCTCACTTGGCAGCTCATGCAAGCCTACCCATTGTAGCAAATCCAGGTTAGTGTCTTCATTTTCTCACCTTTACTGCTATTTTAAATTGAATTGGTTAAATTGATTTAGCCAACATGAGTTATATGCATTTATCAAGACTTAATTGAGGAACTCCATTAACATAACTTAAGCCTAACCAGAGGCAGCTCTGTTGTACAACTTCCACTATTTGGGGTCATTAGTGATCAAAAAGATCCCCCAGGAACACCAAAAAACCCCAGCCCTTTGCTGAAAAAAAAAAAAAAAAAAAAAAAAAAGAGGAAAAAGAGGAGTGAGGAAGAGAGAAAATTAATAAGGATCGAATTTGTGACAATGAACCCAGAAAGGGCTATAAAACAAAAATATTTGACCTTTCAGACTGGAGAAGGAGGGTATTCCAGGGCAAGGATCCTTCCTTCCTTCCTTCCTTCCTTCCTTCCTTCCTTCCTTCCTTCCTTCCTTCCTTCCTTCCTTCCTTCCTTCCTTCCTTCCTTCCCATACCATTTTCCCATCAGGCCACCCTCAGAGAGACCAGGAATCTTCAGTCTCACTAGCACAACTATTCTTGCAAACAAATTGTCTGCAGCAGTAATAATCAAAAGAAAATCAGCTTTTGATATTAGGACTTTGCTTTAGGATGAAAAACTTTTGCTAAACTGTAAACTGTTATGAACCATTGCAGCCCAAAAAAGGATTGAAGCAACCCAATGTAAAATTTAGGAAACAGAATTTAAGATATTAAAAAAAAATTCCTAACTATAATGCCTGTGAGTTCTTAGAGTGCTTAAATTTTCATCTCATCTCTTCCCCTGACACCAAAAGGTGCATTACTGTACATTCCCAGAAGATCAGCCACCTTCACTGAAGACAGCATCTGAACAGCTAAGGTTTTTTTCGATTTACAAACTGAACAACACAGTTGGACTTGATTTGTCTACTTTGAACATGCCTCCCACACACTGATAGCACTGAGCTCAGCACAAAGCACAGTAATCACAGTCACTTTATATCTCAGTGCCGTTGGGTATTTGCATAATAGCCTATTGGTGACAACACTCAGACTATGTGGGAGGCCTAGGTCCTATTCTTGCCTCAACTTGACAGGATTCAAATTCAGATTTTTTATTTCTCAGCCACTAGCCTCTAAAATAGTTATTCCAGTTTTGTAGAAAAGCACTACTGCTCACCCACTGCAGGTCATGGAGCCAGAAATTCAAGCAAGCCACACAGAACCTGACTGCAGCCACAGGAAACCTGAGTCTTGTCTTGGAGCATCACCCTAAGAATGGAGAAGCCTAGGTTTGATTTTTTGGGTTTGGGAACATTTAAGATTTGCATATTTAGATGGATACTAAATAAATATCAAAATGAATGAAAACATTTAAACAGAGGAACAGGATTTGGTACCCAAAGTCTATCTCACCTTTGAGAAGTCCTCTGCCACAGGTTTTTAATCTGCAAATGCATAAATTCCTGGGTATCAATGCATCACAATGGTGGTATATCACCACTGTACTATATAGCTAATTACAATATTTTATCTTGCACTGCTCTTTATACAATGGACTGACACTTATGTTATCCTTGACCTAGGGTACTATAACAAACCAGATACAAGAACCCTTTTTTTTTTTTTTTTTTTTCTCCCAGACAGTATAAAAGCCAATAATTTTAATTGATATGAAAGTTCTAGGGGTTGATTTTTCAATTCTTTTTTGCTTCCCAAGTTATCTCAGATGAATTTTTATATAGCATACATGACCATAAAGACTAAGAAAAGAACAAAAATGGGAAAAAGGCTGTAATTAGCAAATATTGGGGGGTTTTTTCATGAGCAAGGAAATAAGTCTTCAAGGAAGCATTGTAAAGAGAACACATTTGGCGCAGTTCATAAATGCATTTAATGAACTTCACCATGGATCTTATGACTAATATGTTAAACATCTTTCAGGTGACCTTGATTTAACTGTATAATTGACTATTATTCATAAGTTACCATAAAGCAATATTCTTGGTGAGTCAGAAATTTCCTATATTAAATTCCAGGGTAAAATGTGGATCTGTAAATATTGAATCACTATTTATATGCAGTTTTTTTCCAGATCTGCAGTTTGTGAATAGTTATCTCATAAAATCTTCAACTTTTAAGTCATGGATTGATGCGTCTTTTTAAAGTATCTTACTTTGTACAAGAGTAGAAACATGATAAGCTCCATAAGATCAGGTGCTTTTCATTTCTTTTGTCCCTTATCTGAGTCAAACAGCACTGAAAATACTGGGTTTCTACAAGTGAATAAATACCATTTTAACGGAGAAAAAGACCAAAAAAGTCCAATTTTTGATTTCTTGAATCTTGATAGAACTATTTTAAATGCAAATTATAGTATGTATTTTTAATGACAATGAGAGGACAAAGATTCTGTATCTTGCGTTTCTCCTCTTTCCTTGTTTTTTGAAAAGTTAATATTTTCAATGTGTGCTGTTTCACATTTCTGAACAAATTTTACCACATCGGTCTTCTTATTGATATCTTATTAATTCTATAGCTAAAGACTGACACTAGCTATGCTCACCTGAAATTAGTGGAGATTCCAGGTCATTCTGTGCTTTATTCCTACCAGACTTACAGTAAAAACTAACTTCCAATAGAATTCATTGAAAAATGATGGAGTTTTTTCCCTCTTCTTTAAGTTTACATCAGGAAATGTAGCTAATGTGTAAGTCTTCAATCTTCCCAGTAACTAGAACAAAGTGAAGGAGACTGTTGTCTGTGTAGGACTTTGGCTTCACATATGGCAGAAGCTATTAAATTGACAGATGAAATTTAGAAATATGATACACAGCTGAAAACTGTGCAATGTTAGATAGCCGTCAGGACAAGTTTCACTGTCAGATGTTCCTATTTTTTAGCTGAAATGATGCTTAAGTATTCTTTTATCTATTCCTTAGGATACATATTACACCACTTGAGTTTTTTGTTGGGAAGTTACTTATCCAAGATCGGAAATAATTTCTATTTCTTTGAAGCATCAGAACAAACTTGCTATGTTTATCTCCTTCAGGTGGGAGAAACTTCATCCCATGCTGAACTATCCCATGTAGTTTTAAGAAGACACATTCCTGCATAGAATTCAAACAAAGCTACATGGTTGTAGGAATTCACTGCAAGCATAAATGTCTATCTAGTTGTCTGTGTACATAGTCTATTCGAATTTGCCTGTATTACCGTGGTAGCTACGTGAAGAGTTTGCTTTCCTTTCTTTAAAATACCGATATTTAGATATTTCTTTTCTTCTCTCTGATATATTTCAAAGCAAGTATATTAAAGTGTCAATCACTAGAATTTACAATAAATCTCAAGCTATCCAAAGTTGACAACTTCTCAGCAAATTATAAAATGTGAACGTATAACAGTTTCTGATAAGAGTTTTGCATTAATTGCAAATAGAGTATAAAGATTTAATAAGTCTTTTCTCAGTCTAAAGAAGGTAACTTATTTTAGCTGTGACTCAGCAGTAAGATTGTATGTAATCCTTCTGTATCTGATAAAGTCCTCTCTCCAGGAAAAGTTTTGATGAAATTTCATGTACAAGCTGTGGGAAAATTCAGGCTGAATTCAGTGGGACTTGGTTTGAGTTCTCTAAGAGGAAAGCAGCCTGTACCAGCTACTGCTGTGTTGTAGAAGACTTTACTCCATTCAGTATTATGAAACTCCATAAAATACAGAGGTGCACAATGATCTCTGCTTTCTTAACTGGTATAAATGTTTTCCCTAATTTCCTAAGCCATTTTGCCTTGTGTCCCTAAATTACATAATGATATTTGTCATTAACTGTGTTTTCATGGGTTTATCAGGCTGCTATATACAAGAGTATCTAGAACAGGAAAATTTAAACCTCTTAAAAATCCCATGTATAAGGAAGTATAGGCAAGCGATGAAAGAATTAGAAACAAATAGACCCAACAGAAAGTCCTTCTGCTTTTACCCTTCCTTCTTTTCCATTATTCAAGATTTCATCTTCCATTTTTCATCCCATTATATCTGCAGGGAGCATCCTGCCATGTGCATGCAGGCCCTTTTACGACCAGGCCCAGGAAATGTGCTTTTGCTTCCCTTGTCAGCCTAATTACAATTACAGTAAATCCTTCTCAAAGTAGCCTTCAGGCAGCAAACAGATGTCGCTCAGAGCTGTTCAGCGTAGAGGAAGGAAGAGACAAATAAGGCATCTGCATAAACCAGGAATGGGGTGTCTAGCTCTGTTCTAGGTATGTTTCACGGTATGTTCTCAGTATGGTCTTAGAAGACAACATGTGAAGCCTGTTCTGGGTTTTGGCTGGGACAGAAATAACATTCACAAGATCCTGGGAAGGGACACAGCCAGGACAGCTGACCCAGACTAGCCAACGGAATATTCGAAACCATGACATTGTGGTGGGTTGACCATGGCTGGACACTAGATGCTCACCAAGCCACTCTATCACTGTGTTTATCAGTGAGCTGCAGATGTTATTGCTATGCCACTCTCCATAATCTTTGAAAGGTCATGGAGAACAGGAGAGGTGCCTGAGGACTGGAGGAAAGCCATTGGCACTCTGGTCTTCAAAAAGGACAAGAAGGAGGACCCAGGAAACTACAGGCCAGTCAGCCTCACCTCCATCCCTGGAAAGCTGATGGAACAGCTTATTCATAGAATCATAGAATCATAGAATCATAGAATGGTTTGGGTTGGAAGAGACCTTAAAGATCATCTAGTTCCAATCCCCCTGCCATGGAGGGCACACCCTCCACTGGATCAGGTTGCTCAAAGTCCCATCCAACCTGGTCTTGAACACTTCCAGGAAGGGTGCATCCACAGCTTCTCTGGGCAACCTGCTCCAGTGCCTCACCACCCTCATAGTGAAGAATTTCTTCCTAATATTTAATCTAAAGCTAATCTATTTTTGTTTAAACCCATTACCCCTTGTCCTATCATTACACGTCCTTGTAAACAGTCCCTCTCCAGATTTCATGCAGGGCCCCTTCAGATACTGGAAGGCTGCTATAAGGTCTCCCCAGGGCCTTCTCTTCTCCAGGCTGAACAATCCCAACTCTCTCAGCCTGTCTTCATAGCTGAGAAAGGTGCTCCAGCCCTCTGATCATCTTCATGGCCCTCCTCTGGACTCTCTCCAACAGCTCCATGTCTGTCTTGTACTGACGACCCCAGAGCTGGATGCAATACTCCCGATGGGGTCTCACAAGAGCAGAGTAGAGGGACAGAATTACCTACCTTGACCTGCTGTTTTTGATGCAGCCCAGGATATGGTTGGCTTTCTGGGCTGCAAACGCACACTGCCAGCTCATGTGCTTCTCATCAACCAACATCCCCAAGTTGTTCTACTCAGGGTTGCTCCCAATCCATTCTCCGCCCAGCCTGTAGCTGTGCTTGGAATTGCCCTGACTCACGTGCAGGATCTTGCACTTGGCCTTGTTGAACTTCATGTGGCTGGCACAGGCCCATCTCTCAAGCCTGTCAAGGTCGATTCTGGAGGTCATCACTAAGCGTGTGGAGGAAAAGGTTATCAGAGGTAGTCAACATGGGGAACCAAGGGGAAACCATGCCTGACCAATCTGATAGCCTTCTATGATGGCATGACTGGCTGAGTAGACGAAGGGAGACCAGTAGATGTCTACCTTGACTTCAGTAAGGCTTTTGACACTGTCTCCCATAACATCCTCATAGACAAGCTTAGGAAATGTGGGTTGGATTAGTGGACAGTGAGGTGAGTTGAGAACTGGCTGAATGGCAGAGCCCAGAGGGTTGTGATAAGCAGTGCAGAGTCTAGTTGGAGGCCTGTAGCTAGTGGTGTGCCCCAGGGGTCAATACTGGGTCTGGTCTTATCCAACATCTTCTTCAATGACCTGGACGAGGGGACAGAGTGTACCCTCAGCAAGTTTGCTGACGATACTAAACTGGGAGGAGTGGCCAACACACCAGAAGGCTGTGCTGCCGTTCAGTGAGATCTGGACAGGCTGGAGAGTTGGGCGAAGAGGAATCTAATGAAGTTCTACAAAGGCAAGTGTAAGGTCCTGTACCTAGGGAGGAATAACCCCAAGCACCAGTACAGGTTAGAGGTTGACCTGCTGGGAAGCAGCTCTGCAGGGAAGGACCTGGGAGTCCTGGTGAACAAAAAGTTATCCATGAGCCAGCAGTGTGCTTTTGTGGCCAAGAAGGCCAATGGTGTCCTGGGGTGCATTAAGAAGAGTGTGGCCAGCAGATCAAGGAAGGTTCTCCTCCCCCTCTACTCTGCCCTAGTGAGGCCACATCTGGAGTTCTGTGTCCAGTTCTGGGCTCCCCAGTTCAAGAAAGACAAGGAACTACTGGAGAGAGTCCAGCGGAGGGCAATGAGGATGATGAGGGGACTGGAGCATCTCTCGTATGAGGAAAGGCTGAGAGAGCTGGGTCTGTTTAGCCTGGAGAAGAGAAGACTGAGAGGGGATCACATCAATGCTTATAAATATCTAAAGGGTGAATTTCAACAGGATGGGGCCAGACTCTTTTTAATGGTGCCCAGTGACAGGACAAAAGGCAACAGGCACAAACTGGAACACAGGAAGTTCCATCTGAACATGAGGAAAAACTTTACTTTGAGGGTCACAGAGGACTGGAACAGGCTGCCCAGAGAGGCTGTGGAGTCTCCTTCTGTGGAGATATTCAAAACCTGCCTGGACATGATCCTGTGCAACCTGCTCCAGGTGATCCTGCTTTAGCAGGAGGGTTGGACTAGATAATCTCCAGAGGTCCTTTCCAACACCTACCAGTCTGTGATTCTGTGAGTGACCACATGGGGCTTAGCTGCCGGCTGGGGCTAAACCATGACAAGCCGAAAAACATGAACAAGATGACAAGAACTAGTGCACTGGTCAACAGCAAACCCGTTTACAACTGCCCCTAAATTTAACATATTTCTGGAAGCCAGCACCAAATGACACTGTGCTGAGCAACACGCTGCTGTCTGCTGCTTTTTCCCTTGGGTCTGCAGGGCCACAGAAGGTAAAGTTTTCTGCAATGTTGGTGCAATGAATATTGTCACCCCAAGCTTTCGCCATTAAAATTCAATTGCACTTCAGTGGGGAAGCTGTGGGGTCTCAATTGCTGGCACTGTAAAATCTCACCTCAGCAGGCTATATGGAGCCAAGGGGAAAATATCAATGTGGCCCAAATAATGTTCTAAAAGCACATAACATTAGATGATTGCAATCAACACCATGTTCTCCCCGCATTAACAAGGTATTCACTTCAAAAGACTTCTGAAAATCTTTTAGAAAGAGAATTGCAAGTATGAATTAAAAGCGGATTTAAGTGCTGGGGATCTCAGTTAACATTGTCAATCAAATCCAAATCTGACATTTTATTTCCAAAAATCAATCTAAACAAAAATATTCAATCATTAAAAATATTATATGCTAAAAGAAAATTTTTGTCAGCTTCAATTAGCCTAAAGATGGCTGATGATACAATTCATCCAGAATCTTATTGGGGTTATATTTGAGAGAATTTTTCACACAACACATTGTTTTATTGTGGAAATATTTTCCATATAATACTAGGCTTTAAATATACATTGCCAAACAATAGAATAGAGCTGACAATGTCTGCTAAACATAAACTGTCCATATGCAACTCAATCATAAAGACAGAAAAGCTGTTTGTACTATCAGTTATTAGGACATGATTTTAGCTTAAATGGAGCTTTAATCTTAATTCATACAGACATTCCTGTAGCTTTAAGATTCCATATAGAAAGAATGCAAATTATGCTATTAATATTTTCAAATTTAGTAATATAAACTATGCAAATTTTTCTACATTTCAAAGTTTTAAAATAAATTCTGCTGATTCAGATTGCAGATACAGAAAATGACTATAAAAAAGTCCTTTGGTTCCCCAGTAAAGGACTTGAGGAAAGTATCATTTTATTCCTTTATAAGGATATTTTGTAGCAGTGCCTCAAAATTTCAATCTTAGATCTTTTCAATTTCCTAAATTTGGATCAGCAAGTGTAAAAAGAAGCAATTCCATTAATATATATGATCTTCTGCCATCTTTGAATAAATATGCCATAAGTCATTTCAGCTCACCGCATCACATTCAGGATCCATCTCTATCTCATTAATGAAGACGGTTACTTAATAAAATGAGGAAAATTAACAAAATTCCTGTGGTGTATATATGTATGAAACATTAAAAGATCCTACGTGCTTTCAGTGTTGCTAGGGAACTATAATATTTATACCCAGTAAGTCAGACCTAAAAGGAGAATTTGGGAAAGACTTTTTCTAGGGTTGAGCAAATAATTATTATTTAATAAAAAGTGGAGTGTAAACGATTTCAGTTTATCGCTTAAAGAAAAAAACAAAAAACAAAACAAATGAGCAGCTGCTTTCATAGTTGTGACTTCATTGGCTCCTTTCTTCAAAATATAAAATATTTATATAGGCATTACCTGTTTTCCTTTTCAGAAGAACAGGGTGGAGGTTTTTTGGTCATTATCTCGCTTTTTATGTCACCAGAAGACATATAATTTTTCCTTAACTTTTTCCAATGAATCACAAGAAAATACAGTTGAACTAACAAAGCTCAAAACACAGATGCAAGTCATAGACATTACTTGTACAAAGGACATCACTGTCAAGCTGTGTTAACAGCCAGAATTAGAGGCTTTAGCATTATAATGTTTGGATTAATCCCATCTAACTTAGACACCCTAAAAGTTATGCATTTGATCAAAAAAAGAGCTTTAGACTTTTTTTTTTTTATTTAGACAATGAAAAGAGAGAGATTATACTCTGAATCTGGACAGCCAACTCTTAGGAAAAAAAGATGAATCCAGGATAAAGGATTAAAAAGGAAATGGATGTATGAAATGGGAAGGCAAGAGCATCACGATCTCTTACTGATTTTATATTTTGTATCAAAATGAACAAAAGAAAAAAATTAAAAAGTTCGACTTGGGAGAGAAGTTGAACTTTAGGAAAGAGTTAATGGCTTTGGAGCGTATGCAGAGATATCTGTCCCTCTGTAAGAAAAGGACATTGGTCCTCCATGAGTAGCACATTTAAGATTTGGCCAACTTTTCAACCGTTTCTACAGCTTGCTCCATTTTCTGGGTTATATCACTGCCTACCCATCGGTCCATATCTGCACTTGCACGGGGTGGCTGGGTGCCCAGCACAAGCTGCTGCCTCCAGACAGCGGTGTCCCAACCCCACATGCTCCGCTGTGCCTCACGCTATCCCTAGCAGTGAAAGCATGCCACGCCATCTATTATTTATCACTGGTTCATGCTTGACCCATTACAGAAAGAATGCTGTTATGAGTACCTGTTTCCATATCACAACCAGGTTAACTTTCAGAGTATGGCTTTGACTTAGATTACAGGCAAAAGAAAATTTCCTTCTATCTCAACAGGGCTGTCTCAGGCAGAATGAGGTTAATGATCAGAAATGCCCAACAGCAACAATCTCAGGAGATTAATATTGAAAGACAAAAGCTCTAACAAGACCCTCCAATTTATACAAAGAAACTGGGTATGTTACAAATCACAATTCTACTGAATATGCACTGGTTTAAATACAACGAACTGTGCCTTCCTTTCTGCTTTTTTGCTTCTCCAATACAAATATTTTCGCTACTCACAGTTTTTATAAACAATTTCTTCCATTAGTCAATGTTACAACATCCTTGAGAACAACAGCTGTCTTTCAACGTGTACTTTCTAATTCTGTTGCAGTAGTGATTGAGCTTTCAGTAACATCTATGCTATGCATGACTGCGTGGAGGATTTGTGAGGGGAAAATCATAGCAAGGGCAGTTCCGGAGTTCTTAAATTAAACTGAATTCTACTCCAGGTAACTATACTTTTAAGACATATAAACATGAAACAGATCCCTGCTGTTTTTCAAGAGAGATCTCAACTGCAGAGACTGTTGACAATAGTATATGCAACAGTAGCATATGCAAGCCAGAAAATGCAGTGCAGTCCTCCTAGAAATAACAGCAATCATTATGATCAACTAGATAGACACCTCTAAACTTGGTTTAAAGGTACTGCTGTCTATCAACACAACTCCACTTGTCAGCTCATCATCTCTCTGCTGTTATCAGTAAGACTACATTTTTATTCACATCTTGAGAGCAGCCTCTCCCCTTCAGTAGGCAGAAAGCCTCTTCAGCTCTCCTCCATTCCATCTCCTTCCTTCTATTCTCCCTCCAACAAGTAATTTTACCTTAATACCATGAGTAGGTTACTTAACTTTTATTTTTCTGTTTGCATTACTCTCTTCCACTACCAGCCACCGCCTATATTCTAAATGCATTTTCTGCTATTGTCCTGGTTTGCCTGATGTAGACATCAGCTGAGGCCATAACTCAACATCTGCAGGTAGCTACACAAAGAATGGGAAGGAGAAACAATGTGGTCTAAGGAAAACAAACAAACAAAACCCCCTTCTATAATGGTTCTTAATTGTCTGTGCCAACGTCAGCTCACACTTTGCACTTGGATTTCCAAATAGCACCTTACAGAACCCTCACTAGGATACACCTCTCTGAATGATAGGATTTCAGCACTCTAAAGTGACATGACAATTTTTTTAACTGCAAGAAGAGGCTAGAATTGTATGTTAAAACAAATGTTACTAAACAAAATTTTTGCTTATCTGAATTTAACAATTTCTAAATTGGTTTTATATGGAAAATGGTCTTCAAGGAATAAAGCTGAGCCTTTCAGTGAGTTGCCTGTGTTAAAGGCCTTAATAAATAGTTTATTCAATAAAATGCATGCAGTCGTGCCTAATAAATCCATATCATCTCTTAATCTATGAATTTTATGTAAATTATCAACTGAGTTTTCAGACTTCTTTTCTTAATTTTCCTGTCTTTATCTCAAGGAACCTTACCAAACTACATTGTTGGGGAGTGTATTCCTAAGGTCATTTTAATATTAAATTCTACTTTTTGACAATATTGAAAACATGTGTTCTTTGTTCCACAATGCAGTATTTTAGATATTTCCTCTCAAGAGAATCTGAAAAACTATTAATAGAATAACAGATTCCCACTTATCTGGAATAGGCAGAATTCATTAAAACAGAAATGCTGACATTGATGAATGCTGCCAATAAAGAGCCTAGTCCACTGGTCTGAAAGAAGACAAACATGCCTCCATTTTCTTTTCCTGCTTGGAAACAGTCAGATGACATGTGGCATGTTTGGTAGAACTATAACCCAAAAGGAGAAAACTAGTTTATGCAGCGATAATCCTTCATTCTGTTTGGGAGCACAAGAAGAACCTCCTTTCTGATGAGAATGAAAACATATCAAGATTAATTCTGCATGTTCCCCTCATAGCTTAGGCATGCAGAAATAAATGACAAATCTCTGCCACACTGCTTCCCTATATACACTATTTAGGAAATTAACTTCTGTTCTGAAAGACTGTAAATGAGTGAATATCGATACAAAAATTATCTTTTTACATCTTAATTCTACTTTACCTTCTATGCCCTCTTCCAGAAACAGAAGTATCATTTTGTCATGTAACATCAATCAGCTTGAGGATCAATATGGCATTCTAACCTTGTTTCAAAGATAAATTGGAATGTTTATCATCCATGAACTTCATTTCACGAGGATGATGCAAAATCATACAGAAATAGCCATATACACATTAAAAATGCTTTAATATCGTTTTGAACTGTCATTTGAGAAATTTCAAATCTAAAGATAGAAATTAGTAAATTACAAAAGAAAAGAATGGATCTTGTGAAGTGTATTTATCGAATAACACAATACACCGATTTTGGCTGGGATATAGTTGATTTTCTAGTACCTCCTATAGTGCTCTGTTTTGGATTTGTGGCCAAAACTGTGTTGATAACACAGGGATGTTTTTGTTACTGCTGAGCAGTGTTTACACAGAGCCAAGGCCTTTTCTGCTTCCCACACCACCCCACCAGTGAGTGGGCTGGGGGTGCACAAGAAGGTGGGAGGGGACACAGCCAGGACAGCTGATCTCACCTGACCAAAGGGATATTCCATACCATATGACATCATACTCAGCAATAGAAGCTGAGGGAAGAAGGATGAAGGGGAGAAGTTCAGAGCGATGGTGTTTGCCATTACGCGTGATGGAGCCCTGCTTTCCTGGAGATGGCTGAACATTTGCCTGCGATAGGAAGCAGTGAATGAATTCCTTGTTTTGTTTTGCTTGTGTGCACAGCTTTTGCTTTACCTGTTAAACTGCCTTTATCTCAATCCACAAGTTTTCTCACTTCTACCTTTCTGATTCTGTCCCCCATCCCACTGGGGAAGGAGTAAGCAAGTGGAGTAAGCAAGCTGGCTGGGGCTGAGCTGCTGGCTGGGGTTGAACCACGACACACACACCAAAATTGATTTGCTTCATTTTTTGAGCATGTACAGCTTTTCTAATGACATCAATCTTTTGAGAGTTTGATACGCTTACAAGTCTGTCCAATTTAATTTTTCATGCTGCTAAAATGATTACATAACAGACCTTAGTAATTCCCGTAAAGTTATGAAGTGTAAGAGACAATACCATAAGACAAATTCTTCTATCGCAATATACTAATAATCCCTAATAATAACCAAAATATGGAACTACTCATTTGAACACAACAATTCTACCCACATTTCAGAAAAAAAGCTCCAGATATCCTTTTTAAGTAATGTGAGATATACCACACTATATAACAAAACAGCTTTAAAAAGTGTTTTCTTGAATATTCGTAAAAAATATTTGGAAATTAAATTAACTACACAGTATTTTGGCAACTTCTTCCTCCTCTTACATAATCCAGACAAATATTTCCTAATATTTTTTCTGTCCTGTTGCTCTTAACATAATTATCATGACAGTACTATTTTATTTAGAAAATACAATATTTCTGACATAATTCTAAACCTGCCTGTTATCAAGTTTTCTTTTCCATTTATGGATGAGAATTCAGTTCAGATATTTTACCCATTTAAGTTAAAGAACTTAAGCTATGTATAGAGCTGTCCCTGACACACATTACAACATGATATTTATGTCTGTTTCTACACTTCAAAGCACTTCCTTAGAAGGTGCATAATAAATCTAAAAAAGATTAATCAACATTGATTTCAGAAACAGCCTTTTAGTCTTACTGCACTATACCTAAATAAGCAAGTGTATAAGTTTTCAAAAATGTTTTATCATGATTTATTTTGTAAATTATGCATGTACTCATTGTTAAAAAGAGAGGCCCAAACAGACACCATGTAAAAAGATACTTAAAGTTTAGATTTAAATTCATGTTTTTCTGTTCTGATTTACGTATGATCTCTTGGGACAAAAAAGATAAAATGCTGGAAAACTACAACTAAGAGAGGTAGAAACTCTAGTACCATTGTGTAAATATTTGCTGAAATATTAGGGATATCTACTTAGAGCTTACAATTAAAAAAAAATGTTATCATACTGCCTCCTCTTCCAAACCCCAATGCAGAGTGTAAAATCTCTTTAATTTTAGACCTCTAGGAAAGGCTTATGGCTCCTAACTAGTGAAATATGAAAAACATTTAGCAACTCAGAGCTGGGTTTTGGTGTGATTTGCTACGCTGTCTTCATAAGAAAGACTGACATCATTGCTAGCTTCTTTTAGTTTCACCAAAGAAATCAAGAGGAAAAACATAAAATCTTTTTTATGTGTGTTCATACGTATCTAACTAACCAGTTAAATTATAACTAGAATGGCAAAAAGAGCTACTTTTAAACTGTACTTCAAAAATTCTCTAGTCCAGCAGAACAAAGGAGACTGCAAAGATGAAGATAAAAGATAACACCTGTGGCTGTATGGTTAAAGAAAATATTTTTCCTTTTTGTTTTTTTTTCCTTCCTGTTCTACAACCAGAAGAGACTTTCCAGCAGACATTTACATAAATGACCTGCCAAAAATATTAAAAAGATCCCTCTATACTTTGTAGCAAATTTAATTTTGTAAGTACCAGAAATTCTGTGGGAGTGTAGCAGAAACTGCATGGGGTTTTTTTTTGTATTGTAGAAAATTCAATTCAGTGATCTAGGGCAGACATACTAGTACAAATTCCAAGAATTCCCTGCTTGATTCTCCTTTTTGACAAAAAGCAAGAGTAAGATATTCTACCTCCATCTGCCAGTTCTCTGTCCAGTCATCATTTGCATCCCTTTCATTTTGGATAATTGAACTTTTTGTGACACTATCCTCTAAGCACAGACAGTGGAAGAGCCCAGTTAAAATCCATTTCTCCTTCCCCTTCCACCCAAAAAGGTTTTTATTCTATTTTACTTAATGAGTTTCTGTGGCAATATCTCACAAAATAGAAGAATAGAAAAAAATCTGAAGAGTTGAGGGCGGAATAAGTAGGAAGGAAAATCTTTAACTTTGCAATTCAAAAACCATAATGTGGAAATGCATTTTAAGTGAAAAGGACAAAAGAATTGATGGATATAGCAAACAAACTATTGCTGCATTTTTTCTTTCTTATGGCTAATGACATTTTCAGTGCCTGGTAAGACACAAGTGTGGTCTGGTTTTGAGGAATGCTAAACATTCTGAAGTGTCAACTTAGTGGAACTGGCATCTCTAATCTCTTGCTCCAAAATGTCCATGGTTACTAAAGAATCAGAAAGAGAGAAGAAAAGAAGAGAGAAATAAATACTATAGTCTGAGGTAGAAATTGATTTTTTCTGGGGCTTCAAATCAAGCACAAGATGTTTCAAATTATTACACCTATTGGAGGGAATTCAGGTGCTAGCCAATGGTCTATAGGACAGTTTTAAAGCAAATTACTGCAGAGATACAGGCACTTTGAGATGAGCTTAATCCTGCTAAGTGTACTTGTGTATGAACACAATGTCCCCATAACATTTGCACGTCCAGTCTGTCTAAAGACCTTAAACTATACTTGCCCATTTTGTCTAACTGTAAGTAAAACCTCTTCGGCTATGTTTGCTGAAAACATTTAAATATATATAAAAAATTAACTAAATGAACAGCAAGATCTCTACAACTGACAATATTAGGAGTAAAAAAAGGGGCAAAAACCCTTTTAAAACTCATGTTTCTCATGTTCAAAAAGAGAGATTTGAGCTACTGATCATTGTTTTTTGTGATCATGCTACTACTTACTTTGTTGTACTTTAAAAGCATAAAGGTGGTAGTTTTGACAATAAATTAATAATACTATCAGATATTAATTTCTTACTGTTCAGAATGCAAAACAAGATAAAATAAAAAAGAAGGCACAGCTAAGAATTATGGTTAAAGATATATGACTAATAATTCAGAAGAAACAGGACAGAAAATTGAATGTCTTTAGATCAATATAGCCTATTTTAACTTGTGTTAAAGGTCCCAGTTGAATATGTTGTATTTGTGATACATCAGAATTAAAAAATAAAATATGAAGAATATGGAAGAAATAACACTCGAAAATCAGCAACGCTTGGCAGCTCACAGGTGAGGAAAATACTAAATCATAGATGAAACTAAAGCACAGAAAATGCATTTTAAAATGTAGTTTTATAGAAAAGATCTCTACAGAAAAAACAAGGGAATGAAATAATATTCACCAAGAGCATTTTTCTTTGTTTGGTGCTTAAGGGGGAAAAAAACCAAACCCCACAACCCAGAAAAAACCAACACCCTCAGAATTTGAGGAAAAGCATTAATCAAAAGCCCCAGGTAGCTTCACCTTTGAAAAGCAGGAAAGGATGCAAGAACGCTGTAACCCAGAAAAGGAGATTTAAACATAACAATAGTGGCATAGCTCTGTGGTCTTAGAATTTGAATGTAAGCCAAGAATACCTGAACTTAAAGTAGAACACAAACTCGAGTCTTCCGTGTCTTAATCAGAAAGCTACTTCTTTCTGTCCGGTTCATTGCTGTGAGATACAAATAACTGAGTATGTAGTGATGAAAAGTAATATACAGTAATAAGCCCCATGATATATTAGGTGTATGAATATTGGATTATTTTATAATGATTATTAAAACAGGAAAATAAATGTTTGAAATTCTGTTTAACTGATTGAAGTCCATAATCCAGTTTTTAAACCAAATTAATTAATCCAGCTCTAAATCCCCTACTTTTTTACATCACAAAATACACTCAAAGTCAAAAGAGAAGATATAAGAAAAGCTTCTGGTAATAATAGAAGGGTTTTGAAAAAGAATTTGCACATCAGCAATAGCAGTCTAAGTGAAGCTGTGATGTACTGCTAAACTAAAATTAAACTGAAAACCCAAAACGTCAGCAAAAAGTGAATGGGTTTATATTCTGAATTTCTGTCTGGAATTTCAGCTGAGTTTTTCTCTCTGATAAACTTTAACACATTACATCGTATGAAAGCCAGTGCTGGGTATCCATTCAGAAGGACATCTGTTACCAAATAAGCTTCCCTCTGCCTCCACATGTTAAATAGTTCTATTTATCTTGATAATATTTGACAATTTATCACATATGGAACTTTTTTCAGTTTGTACAGATTATTGGACTTTTTCTCTTTTTGACTTCCTCTCCTGCAACCGCCACTCTGGGATCAGATGTACTTTATTATCTTGAGATACTGCCCCAAGTTCCCTTCAGGGACCAAAACCAATTTTTTTATTTTCCCTTTTTTTTTTTTTGATAGATTTTCTATGACTATCATATTATACGCTACAGCAAACACAGAAACTTCTTCTGAAAGGACTACAGGCCTTTCACTAATCTCTCTCTGAACTAATTTTTGAAACAAACTGGGACAACTGTGAGTATGGGAAATCTCTCCAAATCTTGGCCCAAGCAAGAACATGTCATAGCCCTTTGACTCTCCAACAGCCTTCAGAAAATTATCTCTGTTCACTTTCTAGTAGACAATGTCCACATCAAAAGCCGTACCATTAGAGCTGTTAATCCAAGAATGAAACAATAAATTAGGGTTTATCCATGTTTCCTCAGCTCTAATGTGCAGATTGGCTCTCCTTGGAATCTCACACTATAACCTCCCAACGATCTTATCATCCATAGTACAAACTAGAGCTTAGTAAGGAGCTAAATGGATGGCAATAGGTAAAATAAAGAAGAATCCCACTTATATCTCAAACAATAAATGTATCCTAGCTATAAATAAGAGATAACCTTAGCTATAATTAAGGTTAGAAACAGCTACTGCTGTTCTATATTTTAGGCTTCAGTCATGCTTTCCATGCAATACAGAAAATTTCAACTAGATAAATTTTAAGGGCAAATTCTGAAAGAGTGATAGTCTCCCTCATACTTCCATGGAGCCACCCTCCCAGTGTGTTAGGTAAGGAATGCTAAAATGGCATAACAAAGAAGCTGTGTTTTCAGCCATATATAATCCCGCTCAGCTGAGGAAGTTATTAAATACTTGGTTTAAACAAGACAACAGGCTTCCAATTACTAGAGCTATTTTGTCAGAAATAGCAGTGTGGCTCCATGATGTTAATACCCCAACTTGTAAAGAGGTTTCCTTTCAGGCAGCTTTTTTTATCGCATTTAGTATGAGAAGAAAAGCCATCTTCAAAGACATTTAACAGGGTAGCTGGTTTAGCAAATCCTTGCTTTTCACCGGAAACTACTATTATAATCTGTATCATGTAACTCTCTACACTTGCATAAGTTTTCTTGAAGAAGTGTTCTGTTTCAGGCTAGTAGTATAACTATTCAGTACAGAGCAGCGCTTTGACCTGCACCAGATGACATAACATGACCCTGTATTTGGGCCTTTTTGAGGAATCAGCCACCTGGTGTCACAGCCTTTTTTTATAGTCAGTAATACTATCAGGCAAAGTGCAACCAAATAAAAGAAATTAAATTAGGAAGCTTTGAAAAAAAATTAAGAATCTTTGACACTAAGATTCACATAGGAAAATATAATTTGCACAAATGGAAGTGCTTACAGAAGATGAAATTCATCTATCTGAAACATGGCCTGCCATTTAATATGACCTCAAGTTTTCATGGCATACTGCACTGTCAGTAGATATGGAGAGTGTGGTGGGTTGACCCTGGATGGACACCAGGTGCCCACCAAAGCCGCTCTGTCACTCCCCTCCTCAGCTGCACAGGGGAGAGAAAATATAACAAAAGGTTTGTGGGTCGAGATAAGGACAGAGAGAGATCACTCACCAGTTACCATCACAGACAAAACAGACTCAACGTGGGGTAAATTAATGTAATATATTACCAATCAGAATAGAGTAATGAGAAATAAAACCAAATCTTACAAACACCTTCCCTCCACCCCTCTCTTCTTCCCAGGCTTAACTTTATTCCCAATTTCTCTAGCTCCTCCCCCCCAGTGGCACAGGAGGATGGGAATGGGGGTTGTGGTCAGTTCATCACACGTTATCTGTGCCGCTCCTTCCTCCTCAGGGGGAGGACTCCTCACATTCTGCCCCTGCTCCAGCATGGGGTCCCACTCACCGGAGACAGTCCTCCACCAACTTCTTCAACATGAGTCCTTACCATGGGCTGCAGCTCATGAACTGCTCCAGCGTGGGTCCCTTCCACGGGGTGCAGACCTTCAGGAGCAAACTGCTCCAGCATGGGTCCCCCACAGGGTCACAAGTCCTGCCAGCAAACCTGCTCCAGCATGGGCTCCTTTCTCCACAGATCTACAGGTCCTGCAAGGAGCCTGCTTCAGTATGGGCTTTCCCACAGGGTCACAGCCTCGTTCAGGTGCCTCCACCTGCTCAGGCGTGGGGTCCTCCACAGGCTGCAGGTGGATAACTGCTCCACCATCATAGAATCCTAGAATGGTTTGGGTTGGAAGGGACCTCAAAGATCATCTAGGTCCAACCCCCCTGCCATGGGCAGGGACACCCTTCACTAGACCACGTTGCCCAAAGCCCCATCCAACCTGGCCTTGAACACTGCCAGGGAGGGGACATCCACAACCTCTCTGGGCAACCTGTTCCAGTGCCTCACCACCTCACAGTGAAGAATTTCTTTCTAACTTCTAATCTAAATTGACCCTCCTTCAGTTTAAACCCCTTACCCCTTGTCCTGTCACTACACTCCCTGATAAACAGCCCCTCACCAGCTTTCCTGCAGGCCCCCTTCAGGTACTGGAAGGCCACAATTAGGTCCCCCCAGAGCTGCCTTTTCTCCACACTGAACAACCCCAACTCTTTCAGCCTGTCCTCATAGGAGAGGTGCTCCAGCCCTCTGATCAGCTTCATGGCCCTCCTCTGGACTCACTCCAACAGCTCCATGTCTCTCCTGTACTGGGGCCCCCAGTGCTGGATGCAGTACTCCAGGTGGGGTCTCACAAGAGCAGAGTAGAGGGGCAGGATGACCTCCCTCGACCTGCTGGTCATGCCTCTTTTGATGCAGCCCAGGCCACGGTTGGCTTTCTGGGCTGCAAGCACGCATTGCTGGTTCATGTTGAGCTTCCCATCAATCAATACCCCCAAGTCCTTCTCCTCAGGGCTGCTTTCAATCCATTCTCTGCCCATGCTGTGTTTGTGCTTGGGATTGCCCCAACGCATGTGCAGGACCTTGCACTTGGCCTTGTTGAACTTCATGTGGTTTGCATGGGCCCACCTCTCAAGCCTGTCAATCTCAGGTGAACTGAAGAACAGGAGTAATAAAGTCAAACAGTCCTCTCCCTTTCTGAGAAGCATAGGCTCTCTTGAATTTGAAAGCTAGTCTGTTACCTCCACATTAGACTTTATTCAATTCTGCATGGTTGGCTAATCTCATTGGTCGGGTTCATTAACAAAAGGAATATACCACTCAGCATGAGCAGATGGACTATGTTCTTCCCCCCCCCGAGCCATGCTGGATATTCTATTCATAAATCGATAAGGAAAATTCATTTATTCCTACTGCATGCAAGTGAAGATAAGACCAGCAAATTTAAATTTTAAATAAACAATGAATAAAGTAGATTCACTTGTTTTTGGAAATGAACTAGTTCCTTTGATGTTGTTGTAAAAGTCCTGACTGTATGCAGTTTCTTATTGTATAATCTATAAAAAAAGAAGGAACCTGGCAGAAGAATAACGTAAGACAGCCAATTGCTTATAACAGTACCATGTCCTTGTCAGGAAAATAGTTATGTTTAAACCCTAACTATTCATTATACATCTAGTATTTTGAGTACTCATTTGTTCTGCACTTTTATTGTATGAACATACAGAACAAGGAGATTAATTATAAGATAGAAAGTTCTATTTTAACAAAAACATTAGGCAAAGTTCCAAATTAGTAAGCAAACCTCCCAAGTCATCAAAAATATACAGTAAAGTTCAAACACTGGCAGATTTAAATAAGGAAATTTTAATCTGAATGTTCTGTTTTTCAGCAGCCTAACAGCTGTGGGGCTATAAAGAATGTAAAGTACTAAAAATATATTTTATCTATTTATTATTAAAGATACTGTTAATCTGACCTACTAACCTGAGAAATATCAGCTAAAATGTATGCACCCGAAACTCACTTTTCAGTCTCTCATTACTGCAAACACCTGACTGCAGTAACTATGAGCTGCACACACTCTTACAGCACTGAACTTTCTTAAAAACAGTTTCAATCACCCCAAAATATCCTCCCCCGCAAAAGAAAACAAAACAAACCCCAAAACCCAAACTGCTCTACTCTGAATATCGGCTATGAATTACTGGTATGGAATTTTTTCTGTTGCTCTTCTCAGTTCCTGTGAAGGAAACTCATCTCTTCATCTCACTAAATATCTGTCTGGTATTTTTTGAAAAGAAAATTATTTTTTTCACTTGACAATCCTGGATCTCAGTATTCTAACTGATTATACTGGAAGCTATTGCTTTCTTAAGCAAATAACACAAGACTACTTTACTTCTTCTACTTTAAAATGGCTTTAATTATAACTTCAAAATCTACTCTGAAATAAATCTAGATGAACTTTACATTTAAAATAAGAAATCTTCATATCTTCAACTGTTTTAAGCCTATTGTAAATTGAAGATAGTCATAACTAGAATGCCTTTAAAATTAATTTTGATATGTCTTTAGCCAATACATTAACTGAACTACCACAGACATACAGGAAAGAAGTAAGGAAGCAAGGAAAGGTTCTTGCTTTCCGGAGACCACAGTTAATTTAAGTTACAATGAATAAAAAGAAAGCTGTGTCCATCATTTCAATTCAAGGTCACCAGTATCTGAATGAAATTAGTTAGGAGGCCATAAGAAATCCTGGGCGAAGGAGAAGCTGGGAGAGAGCTACATGAATCAGTGATGCAGGCTGATACATCAACACTTAGAAACAAGAAGCGTTGAAGCAAATGGCTCATGTCACTCATGTTGACTGTGCAAAGGCAAGTCACATTACACTTATGCCAAACGTTTCATAGCTCTTGTTTAAATGTGCAGTGTTGGAGAAGGGGAGAAGGAAGAGAGAAGTGGAGAATGATGAGTGGACATTCTAAATCTTGGAGGAGAAGTACTGGATGAGTGTGATGATCACATCTCTGGCAGTACCATTATGAAGAAATGACATCCTGCAGGAGGGCAGTGCGTTGTTCTAGCAATTAGGCCATAGGGTGGTGTCACGACTCTTATTATATGGTGGTGTCATTATTTTATACATTGTAAAGGTGCTCATGGGTGCATAAGTACAGCAGCAGAATGTCATACTGGTTTCCCATGGTCAGACCAAAAGGAGATAGAACTTTTGAATCTAAGAGAGTAACTCATATTCATGTCACTTCCAATATTGCTTTAGCTCAGTGCGGTCATTCATTTGTATGGCAGCCTTGAGGCTGCATTTCAGACAAAGTCCCAAACCTACTGAGGTCAAATAGCTTAAAAGTAAAAAGAAGGTTGAAACATACAAATATTTTTATATTTTTTAATATTTTTTTTTATTTTAATACTTGAAATGGTATGACAGGCAGCATTATGCAGGGAATAAAGCTACTTGCTATCGGTAATTCATCACTTCCTTTACTATGCTATAT
Organism: Balearica regulorum gibbericeps; assembly: GCF_011004875.1. Lineage (NCBI taxonomy): Eukaryota > Metazoa > Chordata > Aves > Gruiformes > Gruidae > Balearica > Balearica regulorum. The sequence continues at coordinate 25,281,867 of NC_046186.1, forward strand.
GATTAAAGCAATTTATAGACAAACTTCTTTGCTCTCTTTCAGAAAACTATGATTCTGGATAGCGTGTAAAACAGATACATTCAGGTAAAAATATTCAGTAAGGATTTATTTATGTTCTTTTACATCCTGAAGCAATGCTAGACTTCTAAGACTGATCTGTGCTAAGACAGACACCTGTGGATCCCTTTTAATATTGATAAAAAGTACAGTTTCTGGTACTGGAAGTTGTCAAAACAGCATCCCTATGGAAATTTCAGACTTACGGTATATCCATATTTCATCTGTTTCTGAAGAGTAAGTGACAATATTGGTCTTTGAAACATGTATATGGAACTCTGGGCCCAACAGGCTTAATTTAACCACTGAGGAATCAGCGCACCATCCCCTACTGGTTTTGCCTTTGAGTAATCATAACTACATTTACTGAATATATTAAAATCCACAAGATGAACTTGAACAGTAAAATGAAGAAAAAGAGTTACAGTTTTCCAGGAACTCACAGTAGTAACACTAGACAAGAGAAAATTCAGTGCTAGACAATTACATTTCCTATACAGTGAGTAAGAACTATGCTGCACATATAAAATTGGTTTCCTGGCTTTATTTAAATATCCCACAGGGATATAAATGTCTCTTATGTTCCCTTTAAAATACTTATCTCTCTACATCTATCAGAAATAAAAATATTTATCTTGCCTAAATCAGAGTTGCAGACATAGATCTGCAAATCTTACAGAATTGTATAAAATTATACTATGGAATCAATATCGCCCTGCAGTTCTTCTAGAAAAAGAAATATAAAATGTATACTTCTTTGTTTACAACCTATGTAGCTTTCTAGAAAGAGTAAAAAATTATTTCTGAACACTATTTTTCTTCTTTGGCCACTATTGAAAAGCAAATTTTATGGATGATTTTACCCACTGTTCATTAGTAAGTTTTCAGATAGGTAATGATAAGCCAGGGACCACTTTCAATATTTTTTTATTATTATTATCTTTGGAACAGATTGTATCAAAATCAGTCTGTATTAAAACTAGACCACATACAAATTAAGGTAACTCAGAAATACCTCACACTCACGATTTCCTAGGTGAAGCTGTAGCCAGACTCAAGATTTTACTAGGCAAGCTTCAAATCTTATCCAGCTGGAGATAAGTCCTACATATACCTATTTTGCTAAATGAGAAGTCAAGACCAAGAGCCTTGCAAAGATACCAATACCAGATAAATAAAGAAATAAAACTATGTGTATTATTTGTTAATGATTTCCTAAGAATGCACATTTCAATTTTTCTTCGCAAACATGAGATCTACACTAATTGTTACGATGCAAGCTGACAATATAAGATAAATGCACCACTCAGAAAAGGGCTGGATGTCAAAGATAATGACCAGGAGTCAGAAGATCAGAAGAACTATATTAAAATGCTGAGAAATTCAAATACAGAATTTGTTTACACCTGCACATTTTTTAAAAGAATAAATATGATACGCAGCTTTCTCACTCACGCTGTATTGTCTTGCTCCATGGCTTCCCCTCCAGCAGAGCATCTACTCAATATGTTCTAGGGCCCCGTCACACCTGGGTGTGAAAACAGATACTCCAGATCCAGTTTGCAGCTACAAGACCTCTTACCAGTCTGTAGGGACTGAGAGAGAAAGAACTTTCTCCACAGAGAACCCACTCCTCTCACCAAGGACAGATCAGGCAGGAAACTCAACCATGGCAGCACAGCTTGCTTAATCCCCCACTTCCACCACCCAAATACCCCCATATGCAAAATCTAAGCGTTAAAACTGTTTCCTATTATATTTCATTAGCAAAATGAGTTAATTGAATTCATCTGCTACTGTAGTGAGGAAGTGAAATTGTTCTTGTGTGCTCTAAAAGAACCACTCACTCTGCGGTGACTGCACACAGCCTATGGTCTATGGTAACACCACCTGAACCCTAATTCACAAGAATCAGTGACAAACCTTCTTCTGAAAGGAAGAAAGGAAGTGGGATAATTCACTTGTTAAATTGGACACAATTGCTACTCAGTTTCAAACAACGATATGTTTGGATGATTATTTGGGCTGTTCCTTTTTCTTTATTCATGCCCAAAAGGCCCATAGACAGCATACAGCAAAACTAATGCACACTGACGTATACCCAAGCTATATATGCACTCTCATATAATTTATAAAACTTCCACAAGTATGAAAATCACCTTTGGATGAAAACAGAGATTCTTCATTGTGGAGTCTACAACAGCAAAGCTTAGCAAAATATAAAAGCAAGCAAAGAAACTCCACATTTTGGCATGACAACAACAGAAGTTGCCTTTTAGATTCCTTATAGAACAGGCAAGTAAAGAATAAAGGTAAGTAATTTGTTCGGGATAAGATTATTTATGACTTTGGACATTTATTAGGTCTCAGAAAATAATGGAGAAGAAATGTGTAGTCCAACATATATTTTTCATTGACTTAAGTGCAGAAAAACACATACATTTGTGGGACACCATTTCATTTCTGCCGTCATTGTAAAAAATATTTTTAGTCCCTGTTAAGAGCAACACTAGCGATCCTGCAGCGTACAGATGAGAAAACTTCCTGAAGCAGTTTCAAAAAAGATACACTCAATCTCTTGCAAGAAGCATGGCGGAATGCTTAAGAAATCCAGGAGAAGAGCTTTTTAAGTATTATTAATAGGTTTCTCCATATGCTGCAGCCTCACTTTTCTGCAGGTGATATGTCTGAACTGCAGATAAACTGAATCACTGCTACCAGGAGTACACAACTGGGTCTGACGTGGGCCAGCATGGGTCCAAATGGATTTATTAGCAAGGCATTCTCTGTGTATATGTCACCTTACAAATCTGAGGCCAGGCTTGGAAGCAGCTCAGCACTCCTTGGTAAGTCTGACAAATACTGGACAACCCCATGCAGAGCAGGTTCAGGGTTCTCAGCAGTCAGCAGTCAGAGAGCTGGAAAGCTAATACCCCTACGCTTGCATAGCCCTTGACAGAGATAGTTGGGCTGTGTGGCTCGACAGTGTGGCTCTACCAGTATCATCTTTTATGGCTTAGCAGTGATTCTTCGACACTGAGTATGGATCTCTAGAGATGTGTCTTTGCACCACAGGCCTTAGAACTTCAAAGTCCATTTGTTACCTTGGGATGGATCCAAATGCAAGTGCATTTTCAAGGTGCTACTTTTGAACATGACAAGTTGACATGTAAGTGCCATGTCAGAACCTCTGATCTCCAGTCTTTGCCATTTATTACAACAAACTTATTTTCAACCTAGTTTTCAAAGAAACCCCCAATAAAGTTATTTGATAGTCATCTGTGTACTAGATTTGTACCTGCAAACTCAACTGTACAAAATTATAAGCTTTGAGATAAAAGATTTTGAAAGGAATATATAGAAATTGCCTAAGAGAAAACTTACTAAAGGAATGGCTTATATTAGGAAAAAGTCATTTCCTTGTTTATTTTGTTTCAACTAGAATACACTGATCACAGGAAACCAGATGTGAATTGATATCTTTGTTACTCTTTACTTCACAATCTAATGTCCCTCTGCTTAACAATTAAGAAACACTAGGATTTTCAAATTAAAGATTATAACCAAAAAACTAACCTAGCTTCCATACCTACCACTATATGTGGAAAATTCACAGGAATCCTTTAAAACAATATTCATATATGGCAAAAGCTTACTGCATCGTGGGATTTGTTATATCTTATGCAGTGGCACAAGTATTTATCTGAGGGAATCAACCCTCCTTCCATTAATTAATAGAATAAATTGGTTTGAAGAGGAAAAAAAAAATCTTGTGTCCAAAATTAAACAGACATTGTAAATTGTAATAGCGTTTCCAACTAAATGGAATTTACATGAACGGATTTACACGTGCAGCCCAGAAGGAGGAAGATGATGTGAAACTGCAATCATTAGTTGCACGTAACAGTAATTTATTATCCATCTTCTGTTTTATTGTTGTATTGTTTCTTCATTATATGGCTGCAGAGTGCATACAAACATATGATAAATCAAGATTTATTACAGCACAATAGCTACCTGACAGTAAACACCTGAAACTTTTATTTCCGTTTTTATTTATAGATTTGCTGTCCAATTTATATTCTCCTGCATCAGAATGACTGTCATCTGTATTACTATCATATGAGGCAATGGTGTAAAAGTTAGATTGGATGCACTGAACAGTCTCTTTATGCTCTCCAACACCTGTTAGTCTGGAGGTAGAAACAATGAGATGATAGAAAAACACTACTACAGTTAAAACCAGGAGGTTTTGCTTATGCATGTAGGCCAAAGAAGAAATAGGGCAACAAATTTCTGACCATATACATCCATACCAAAACTAAATGTCCAATGTTTGACCAAGTTATGCACTTCTCAGTGCTCTGAAGCACATAGAAATGGCAAAACTTGTGATCAGTCTTCAGGGTATCACAGGAAAGGCAGTCCCTTCCACCCCTTCCCTAAATAATTTGCTTATATTGATGTACTGTAAAATCTTCTCCTGACCTTCAAACTCATAATCATCAAACTCCAAGGTACAAGTCAGGTTAGAAGTGAGTTGTTATTACAGTCTGGTTTTTTTACATCATTACCTCTACTTTTCTGCCATCATCTGCTAGAGCAAGGGAATCTTTACATAGTCCTATAGCTGTGTATCTGTGACTAGAATTACTGTAGTGTAGGGACATCTCTTAAGGTCATTCACCAAGTAATTCCACTGAAATGAATGGAAATGAAACTGTAGACATGTATTAGCGTATGAACACATGCACACAAAACTGGATTTCCCAGAGGAATGGTGAAGGCCAGAAATTAGCTAATATTGATGTTCATCTCGGTCATCTGATTAAAGGGATTATCAGACAATTACCTGGGAAAGCAATGGGTTGAACCTGATATTTCATTACATCACCCCATAAACCATGACAAGATAAAGCTAATTATTTTAAAATAATCTGTCATTAATCTTAGCTCACAAAACTGCAGATGAGTTATAAAATAGTAGTAATAAAAAACCTGTATACATGTTTATTCATTTTGGAATAAACAATGTATATTTGAAATCAATGTATATTTGAAAACAATGTATATTTGGAATCACAGTCCAACTATTACATCACTTAAAATAAATCTTTCCTATAAGCTTTTAAAGGAAGTATGAGCCAATAATTGCATCTTGCAATAAATCCATCTTTCTTAACCCAGACTTAGGCATTTGAACAGAATAGAACTATTTTCAAGATGCTGAGTTTCTTTAAATTATGAGCTTAATCTTAGTTCTAGCCAATCATGCTTGAAATGTTTAAACATAGCAGATGAAACAAGTCTGAAAACTATTCTTTTCTTACCCAACAAAAAGAGTTTTCAAACTCTACAATCAAAGTTTCAGTGATATGGCTTCAGAGCCAATTTAAAATAACAGATTTAAAACCTGATATTTCCATGAAATATTTAAACATATATCACGTTTATTGTCTTCTACAAACACTGTGTTAACCTTACATTGCACTTTCGGATTCTTTGTCCTCAGATAAAAATTTAAATCCATATGTTATTCAGAAGTTTTGTGGATATGTAATATTAAAAATATGTACTCCCACAGCAGATGCTTCTACTGTATATAATATATTGTCACTAAACAGTTGAACAGTTACAGCTCCATTAATTCATTTTTTGAGTTCATACATGAATTGCATACTTTCATATCTACATTAAAGCTATTAACTTTATGACAGCCCCACAATTATTTGGAAAAAATAAACACACATGTATATATAAAAGTGTGTATATATATATGAACACTCAGAACTTTTTAACATCAATTTTTGGTTTACCTCAAATCTCTGAAACATATTTACTATTTTTTAACATGTTGCCACTTTTACTTTCCCAAAAGCAAGGGTCAAAAGACACATTTTTTTTTGAATAAACAAATTGTGCTTTAGGCAGCAAATCAACAGCACTGTAATAGAAAAACACAGACAGGAGTTTTGGTTTTCAGTTGTCCTACGAGACAGGTGATTTGGCCTATTCAGTTTGTCAGAGTCGATTACAAGATAGGAGTTTTTCCAGTTTTTACATTTGGATGAAGATTTTTCAGATGACAATACCCAAGGTTAATCTCTTAATGGATAGTAGACAAGATTTTCCTACGGTGTCACTTAACTTAGAAGAGTCCACCATTAAATATTTAGTTGTGTCAATCAAACAACATTTAAATTCTAGATAAATGCATCTTTTCGACTCTGCTTTACTTAATTAGTTACAGAACTATCAAGTGTTCTGAAAAGTGCCTGGCGACATTCTGGAAGACAAAATAAAAACACCTCCAACAATAGGGGATTTTTCAGATTTTTTTTTTATTTACATTATGTTTGCGTAAAGTAAGTTTTCACACCAGACACATACTCTCAAGTGCTAATTAATGCTTTATTTAGTTACAGCACTTCTCCACTGAGTACTACAGCTAAAAAATTGTAGCATGACAAATAGGCTTTAAGAATTCACATTAATTCTTAACTTAGTTTACACTTTAACTGTTTCATTATTTCTACAAAAAAGTTACTTTGCTTAAAGTACCGTGGCAATGACCTTTCTGAACCAAGAAACCTTCTTCAGAGCACCTCCCAACCCCAAAGACCTTTCCTCAGATTTTAGCTACTTCCTTGCAGCTCCCTCCTCATCCTCCTCTCAGTCTTCTGCCCCACAAATCCCCCCTTTCTTCCTCAGTGACAATAGCACCTGCTGTTAGCAAGACTTGAACTTATTGTTTTTTTTCTTTTAACCACTTAGTGTGGGTTGTTTTCATAGGGCCATCCAAAACTGAAACCCCTCTGGTTGTGCCTGTCTTACAGCTATATCTGTTAATATTTAATTTTTATTATTTTAAGATGTTATATGTTTTAATTTACTGATTTCAGCAATATTTTTCAAGAACATGCTCTTGAAGCCCTCCTATAAAATCACAGGTGACCTTACACTTCCTCCCATCTTCTCTAAGTTAGAAGCAAATGGCACTAGCTAATAAGGGAAATTCAGCTTTGCTATTTTAAAGCCATACTTTTCTTCTTGGGACCCAATTCAGAATATGTACACATCTTACCTGAACGGACTGCCACACAATTCAGAATTAGGGCTAATGTACAAGCACTACCTATGAATATAGAAAAGCTCATCACTGGCTATTACATATATAAGTCCCTCCAAGTTTTGTCTGGTGCTTAAATAAATAAGCTGAAAATTAAGCAAGATAGACTTCTGAATCCTTTGCTTAGGGAACAGCTCCCATATTTCACCTTAATACAGACAGGACTCCTCCCTGTGGTTTCTGACTCTCATATTCAGAGGATTTTAAGGATGCACTGAATTCTGTACCATGTCAATGGAAGTTCTGCGTGCAAACAAAATGTCAGACACCTCGACAGGCTGAAGGACAAAATTCTGTATCCTGAAGGATACAGAAGTTCCTGCAACAGTATATTCCAAAAGTGGAATGCACTTTTTGTGTACATTCATTTCACGGTGGTTCTGTACTGAAATAAATAAATACATACATAAATACCTATAGAAACAAAAGTATATGGAGTTTATTATTTTGCTGGATTTATGTTGGAGTTGGCCTCCATTTCTTTTATTTCATTAATTCAAGCATTGAGATCTAAATTGTAATAAGGCATGTAGGTAGCTAGTCAATTTAAACCTTCTAAACTTTCAAGTAACTCATTTTTATTTCATGTATTATTTGATGTGAATAAACGGGCAAAAAATATTTATATTACACTCTTGAAAAGAAATTAGGTTTCTGAAAATTTTTTGCCATATTTCGTGACCTGCAGTAAGTAAAGAAAGATGCAGAGAAGGACTGAGTTTACTTAGGCATCAAAAATGCTCCTGAATTTTAGGTGTTATATAAGAGCTTTTCCTCAGTTTATCCTGGCATGATCTCCTTCTGGTTCCTTGCATGCACCATTGACTAGTCAGAGAATTTAAGCACTTGCTTTAGAAGAAATGTTTCCCCAGCTAGGTAAATGTTAAAGAAGGGTGGACTGAATCTTATCCCAGCATTTATTGTAATATTTCAGGCTCTTCAGTTTCATATAATTTTGCCTTACATTGTCCAAACATATTGTTTATTCTTTTCAGAAAACACAATTCTAGTCAACCCTTCTATTGCAGCTAGCACATAGATAGGCTTATAAGCTAGACATAAGATATCAAGGTAGGAAAAAAAAAAAAACCCAGACTATTAAAAAAAAGTTATATAACCCACACATACCTAGCACAGCTTTTTTTTTTTATTATTTTTATTTTTCCTACTCAGGCCTCAGGCTACCTTTCTTTTTTAACAGTGGATGTGCAGCAACAAAGGGCTTTAGTTTCTTTTCTCCTTTGAATTTTGCTTTTTAAACATCCGCCTGTACTGCCTGGAATATTTAAAGCCTTCTAACTGCTGGCTGGATGAAAAACACACTTCTTCCTTTGTTTGTGCCATTCTGGAGTCCAAGAGTTGGTTTCCATGACTTCAGCACTGCTCTCATTTCTATATTCCTGTTACAGCTAGTGATAAAATTTGCATTGATTTCAGAGATCGGTTTCAACCAAAACTGAGAATGCCACTCTGGCTGCTTGAAGACATTAATCAGAATTTACATAGTGTCATTGGAGATGTGGGGATTCCGTTCTGAAATTGGCAGGTTAGGCTGGTTGCTGACTAACAGCCAAATATATCCAAAGATATCCAACAGGATATACAAGGCAAAGAAGTTGGATAATTCATTCAAAACCAAAATATTTTTCAGTTAAGAGTTGGTTTTACATTTCTGAAATGCAAATGTAGAAAAATAAAATGTACAAAGAAATAAAAACTCGCTGACATTGTGGAGGGGAAGCAAAAATACTGAGACATTTGCAAATTTGGTTTACTTATATTTTTTTGAGAATTTCTACTGCAAGAATCATTCCAACACAGTGGAAATTCACGGGGCTTATGTATAGGAACGCAGGAAATTTACCTAAAATATGTAACAATTTGACTTTGATTATATTACACAGAATATATTATACAGACCAGAAAAAATATAGCAGCAGTTTCAAATAGGGTGCAATTGAGAGTTGGAAGTGTTCTGGCCAAACCCATAAGAATAAACCAGAAAGCTTTAGGGAGCAACGATGTACACCACCAGTCAAATAACAGAGTAATAGGAAAGTAGAAATAAAAGTTATAAACCCAAAAGCCTGCAGTAGTTAAAAACAAGCTGATTACTTGCCTTATCTCAAGGTCATCTATCCCTGTCTTGTCTCTGTGAGATTATTATTGACTTTTCAAAAGCTATGATCTTGAACTGTTCTCAGCAGAACTTAATATTGAACATGCTTCTGGGGAGGTTTAGATTTCTAGTCTGATTGCAGTTATGCTTTACACAGTACTAATCTTTTAACTTCAGACACCAGGTTCATGGATTGCTTGAGTTTTGAAGGCAACATGCGAGGCATTTTTATCTAAAATGAATGGAAAAAATTATTCTGGACTCAGTAGTTCTGTTTGGATCTAGACAGCTTTGCTAGTTCTATGAATTTGCAGGCCAGTACTTGCAGTTTTCCTTTCCTAAGTAAAGTAATAACTGCTTTGGATTAATGTGTTTCATGTGACAGGAGACATGCATATGAAACAGCAGGTTGCATGAATGTCACTATTATTCTAGGCACTCGATCAACTTACATGCTGCTTTCAGTATGTTTCAGAAGGGAATGAAAACACTGCTAAATTTAACAGAAGCAGTGCTCATTCTTAGGATAAATAGGACTGCTTTACAGAGAAAAAGAACTCATTCGAAAGGATATCATTTTTCTAATGCTTACAGGTTTTTTTCTTGATTGTCTACCATAATTGAATATAGATGCTTTGAATTTCTTTCTTCCATACACTTAGTTTACTGACTAATGTCCAAGTAAGAGTGCATTTTGAGTGGTTTGCTCATTTAGAACTCTTATTCAGAAACCTGAAAATTATTTTATCTTGAAATATATCAGTCATGGGGGCCTTCACATAAGGCTAAGCCTGTGGGTCGGTCTTCTCCCACATGGAAAACTGTAGGTGTAGATAAGGCTTTGCCCATATTTGTTCCACAAGTATTTGTGAACAGATGCTAAACTGTTGGCATTGGTAGAGATCTGGACAGGCATTAATGACAAGGATAATAAAGTGGTTTTCTAAATAAAATTTTAGCACTTAGCACTAAAAAGGTCCAATGTTCCTAAGTGTGACTTAAAAAATATGGCAGAAGAAGTTTACTGTTCTCTAGAAGAAGGCAGTATAGCCTATTTTTACTTTAAAAAGATCTCACTTTCCTCAAGAAAAACAACATATATTTCTTCTACTTTCCTCACCCTGTAAAAAAAGATGAGACACCTTCTCTTCTATGAACCAGAGAGTGGATTTTCTTCAATGGCACGGAGTACTTCGTTGAGCTGATCATAAAGAGTTGTGCTACAGGTTTTCTGATCCTGAAATTCATTCAGTTTGCTAATGCCAAATATTTGATCTGCATTCTCCCCATCATACTGAGGACATAATTTTCTGGCAGTTACCCTCTATTTTATATATATTAAACAAAGGGCACTATAAGACAACAGTCTCCTTAAGTCTTAAGATTGTCAGAAATCATAGAATTTATTGCCCTATCCATCTATTTTTCACACTTTGCTTTTGAAATGTCTAGGCTTTGATGCATTATGTCATCATTTTATGCATAAAGAGTCATAAGCTGTCAATGTATTCACCCTACACAGATCTTCCAAATGGAAAAACACTCTTGAAAAATATAAGCATCACAAAACAGCCAAAACTCAGAACAAAAACCCATTATCTTAGAGAATAAATGAGCAAGAGAAACACAGAACTAAAGGGCTGCAGCTTTTTTGCTAAAGTGAAAAATAATTCTACATCATAAATTTATCATTAAATTATACATTTAAGACTTGTACAGGCCACAGGAGTTTTAAATATGATTTTGATAAAGGGAAACTGGGACTTTAAAAGAAAAGCAAAAATACAAACAGAAACAGAATAAAATTGAAATATATTGTTTTACAAGTCTTCACAGAACAGCATTTCCATTTCTGTCGTTAAGGCTCTTATTTTCTCTTAAGAAGATGACTGAAATAAGAACAACCTAGCAAAAAGAAACAGAAATTATTCATAACAATGGTAGTTGACAGTAGCAGCAAACAACTCAGGCAGTGAAAAGTAAAAAGCGAGGAACATGTCATGGCATTTACTGGAGAGTATTATTGCTTTGCTGTATCAGAGGACATTTTTTGGTAAGAGACTGCAAGAGGGTTTAGTCTAATTCTGCAAGCCGTTTGTGAACAATTTTCCTTGATACTGTTTCTATTTACTTTTCTCAACTGGGAATACAAAACACTACTTTCTGCTAATATTACTTTTCATTTGTCCACTTAATATCACTTAGTCTTACACAAGAGAAGCTTAAGTACAATTTAAAAAAGAAAAGCACTGCAGAATTCTAAATAGCATAAGAAGTCATTTCAATTTTGCAAAGAGCAATAAGCTGAGGTTTGCATCAAATTTGATTCCTAACAGTGGTGGCACAATCTTCACAAGATACTTAAGCTCTAGTAAATTTTCAAGTTGGTAGGTACAATAAAATAAGCGTCATACACAAGCTATAGCACACTTGCCTAAGGCTTCTAAGAATATATTATGATCTAGAGAATCCATTATGAGTAAGTGTCTTTGAGCATAAGATTATATTTAGCTGAATACGTGCAGGAAACTGATGTGCATCTGGTTTCAACTTGAACTAGTTCTACGTTACAGAAGTTAATTAACTTCTCTTTTACACTAGGCACTAAAAGTCCCATTTCTATCACCACTGAGCATCAATTCAGCTACACCATTCATAAGTTGTCAATGCATTCCCCCTACCCCCTCTGCATTATGAAACATAGCAGATGACTTTTCCCCCCCCTGCTTTTTGGTACAGAAGGACTTTCTGTTTGAATTTCCACTAGTGGCTTGACGCATTGGAAAGATAAGAGTTTAATTGTAGCATTTTTGCCAGTCCTTTTCTTCACAGAAGACTCCTACAAATCTGAGCCCAGATTCACAGCAAACACTAACCCCATGTGGCCAAACAAGGCATTTTTGCATTACCAAGGAATGTTTAATTTTTATAATTATACAACTTGAGTGTCATCTTAAGCCTCAGCCATCAGCCTTCCATCACTGATTCACATTCTCTAATTGTAGTTAACTTTAAATTTGCTTTCCCTATGCCCCCATTTAGAAATACGCAACCTTTCAGGAGGCTGCCGAATGTCACGCTCGTACTAATCATTACTGCAGTCAGTCCATTAGTAGCAACGGAAATGATGTTGGGTTCTTTGAATGTGCCTAGCTCATGAAGGGATGTTCATGACTGCTAGTTTCACTGCATGTAAAATTACTATTATAGAGCTATTATGACTATTGTATGGGCTTTTTCAAAGAAAATATGATGTTGTGATAAAAGGTAAAAATTAAATCATATTATTTGCATCCCTACAGTGTGGCTTAATCCATAACAGACTTCAACAAGTTAATATTTGGTCAAGTATATGTATGGGGATAAAACTAGTCTTTTAGACCACAAGTTTTTGTTCCAAGAGAATCTTAACAGTTGGCTTTGACTACCTTACTTTCATGAAGAGCATTTTCTCCTCTGAAAATCCAAATGCCACCAGAATTGTTTGTCCCTGGTGAACAGCTATTTGAGTCATTTGAGTCAGACTATCTCCAGAAATATATTTTAAGAAGTGCCCAACTCGCAAAACTTGGAAGAAAACTGATTTTGGTAAAATGTTGTGAGCATTTTTTTAGGACCGCAAAGAATGTTAGTATCAAAAAAACATTAGTCCTAGAATGTAAATGGGTGGGGGTGGGGGGGTGGGGGTGGTGAAAGGGCCAACTGGAATTTAAAGTTACGAAGAGGCTTTAAGGGGTTTATTATTACAGATTGAGCCACCATGGACAGAGTGTCGCATTCATTTTTACATGGCTGTTCACTTCAGATCAAGAATATTTTCAACTGTAACTGCAGTACTTCCATCTTTAATTGTCTTATAGCCTTTCATGACTTTGCCAATGATGATAATTATCTGTTCAGAGCAGAAAGTCTGACCTGGCAATGGCAGGAATAGCAGTATAAAAGCACAGAGAGCATAGAAATTAGAGAGAGAAAAGAAAACTAAAAACTTGGGAGTTTGCTGGCAAATGATGTGATATATAACCCTGGAAAGCAGCACCAGATGTACACAACAGTTGAACATCTCATTCTTCTATGAGAAAAAACACAACACAGATGTTTCTTATTTTATGAAAATATATGAATGAGATATTGAAAAACTCGATACTCCCAGATCTGTCTTAGGAAGATAGTAATAGCCTTCTGTGTCATTAGCAAAGTAGATTATTTAATTGCAGACCTACAGACCCAAATCCTTCTTCCTTATATTTCTGAATCTCCATACTTACGTTTATGAAATTCATTTAAATTAATGCAGACATTTGCCAACGATCGAAGAGAAAGATATTCAAAATAATGGAGGAAATACGCCCACAGACATTACACTGAATGTAAGACTGATAGTCACCTTTTGAAGGGTTCTGACAATGCTTAGAAATACAGGAGGAATGTTTGGCTGGAACTGGGGTTATCAGAAACATTTTTCATCCCCAGTAAGCAATAAGAAGGTCAGCAAAAAATAAAAGTATTACTAGAGTAGAGTTCTTTGAGCTATTATAGTGATGGAAAAGTAGATTTAGGAAAATGTCTGCTGCTAGTTCTTACTATGTTCAGCAAAGCAAGACTATGAACATTTTCAGAAAGTCAAAAGGTTCCTGTGACAAAAACCAGCCAAATCAGTAACAAAGCACCTCTGTCACTAATTTCTTCTCCTGAAAGAGAAACAAGCTGGCAAGGGTTTCCTACTGGCAAACCACCTGAGCCAACAGCAACAGCCTAATACTAACTTTCTCTTTATATCTTGGCTTCAGACAGACATTATAAAAATGAAGGATAGCACTCATTGAAACACAAGCACCTTTCAGATAAAAAAAAAAAAAAGATGATTCTGAAACAAAGTAAAAATGCACCCATGGAAACTAAAATAAGATGTATGAAAACAGGAATATTAAATACAATAATTATCAATGACCCAATAATTTTAGAAAGTCAGTGTCAGGTTTTAATTTTATTTTTTTTTAGAAATCTTTCTTCCAGTTTGACTGGATTATGCCTTCACTGGAAAGACATCCTAATGATGCCTACAGCACACGGATCAAGCATTTCTTAAATTACAGACTGTGAAAAGAATTGGAATATTTTAAGGAAAGTCTGAAGCATATTGCTACATGTAGGTGTAGAAAGTATGTGTGGATGAAAAGAAAAACCTGTAAACTCTTCTATGAAAACATTATTTTAAAAATGGAAAAAAACTTTTTGTCTCAGTTTTAAATTTTTTTGCTAGAAATTTAAATTCTGGAAAAAATGTCCTAAACACCCCTTTTTTCCCCCCCATACTATACAAAAATTTATGAAATTCCTTATAAAGGTCATGATGATTAATGTTTCCTTTCTACCATGACAGGAAGTCTGATTTGATTACATCACCCCTTTATGTGATGGAGACTTCATACTGCACTCTCTATACATTTTGTAGGGATTTACGCTTGACCCCACAGAGGAAAAGGCAGACACAGTGTAAGTGAACTACAATGGAGTAATATTTGCTCCTTTCCATGGCAGAAAGATCAATGACTTCGGGGGGGGGGGGGGGGGGGGGGGGGGAATATAAGAAAACTAAGCATTATATGAAAAACTTTAAAAGAGATGCCTACATTTTCCATCAAAAGAAGAAATTTTTTCCACAGTCCTATTATAATTTGCGTGTATGTTAGCTGACTCCCCCTTCTAACCGTCCCCCATGAAATGAGCTGCAGGTATCCAGACAGGTATTTTGTAAGCCCAAAAGCCTATTTATAAAGCACATCTTTCTAAAGCACAAGTAGTAACAAATGAACTGATAAATATTCGGTTGTTTTTAGCTGCTCTCTCCAGTGCAACCCAACAGATGTCTCAGCTACTGCTCTTTCCCAGAGGCTTAGCACTGCCCTGCAACCGAATGATTTTGGTAGCTCTGCTGGTGCAACTGCAAAACCTGCAGGACCTCCAGTCCTCGCTATGGTGGTTCCAAAGGTTCCCAGATGATGGTGGAGGTCAGCAACCTCTCTGCATGTCCTGCTGGTTCTCAACAGGGGAGAAAAGCTACAAGCACTGCCCTGATACAACTTTCTATGGAAAATTTGTGTTCAAAAGACTGCACCAACAACACGTCACAAATCCAATGGTAGTCACAGTTAGTAAGGATCACAAAGCATCCTTCCCTGGACCAATTTCATTCTCACCTGATTCTTCCAAGAGCACCTAAACTATTTGCTGCTATGTAATATATGCCAAGCACCTGTAAAGTGGATAGATGCACCCTCAGATACCATAGAAATAAATTAATGTTTTCAGTGTTTTCAGTCTTCATTTATAGTCAATTTGGTTTCTATTGCTTCAACACTGACTGTGCCCCTTCCCAGATTATTTATTGTTTTTAAAAAGCTTTGATTCTTCCTCTCAACATCTATCATGGCAGCATATAATTATGGACATGTTTTTGACCGATCTTGCCAAGTTATTCTCCCTCAGAAAGTCCCACCGAGAGAGTAGAAAACTCTTGGAATACAACCTCGAAGGCACCCCTTAAAATGGTAAAATATCATCATTCAGCAAGAACAGAGCAGGAAAAACATTTCCTTCTTTATGTTATTAATTAAGCAAAACCACCTTTAACTGAACTGCATTTGCAGACTTTCATACACAGGATTTGGTTTTGCCTTGAAAGAGCTGAGCTATCAAAGCATTTTTTTGTCCCAGATGGTGGTATTAAATCAATATCTTCAATAGAGAAACCCCCAAAAGAATGCAAACTACAGCATTCATTATCATTGCATTTCACTAGGCAGCGTGATAGATGCTGAGAATAAATGGGGGTGCCAGTTTTCACTGCCATATGTTAGCATCTCATAGGGAAATTGTGGTGCATTCTTCTCTGCTAATTCTGAAATGCATTGTATGCTTCCCAAGAAAAAAAATACAAAAATTTTACATCAGTTTTGAGTCTGGCATTATAAATCTGAATTGATGCTCGGTATCCAAACTTCTTTTTTTCATTCACGACTATTAAAATGCATTGAGTTTAAAATATTTATTTCAGACAGGTAGGTGTACAAGAATCAGTGGTTTAATGCCATATAGTAAAATGTCATATTTGCTTAAGTGAACTTTGATGGTCAAAAGATTTTAAATTTATTATTTTTATATATATATATATATAGAGAGAGAGAGAGAGAGTGATGACAGTAAATCCATCACTGTGATCACAAATATCAGCCACTGAAGTTATGTCTACTAATACGTACAGCAATTTAAAAATCAAAAAAATGTCTGCACTGTAAGATCAGGAGCTTATGATCCTATTCCTTCTCTTCTACACAGACACCATGCATCTTCTTTCAACCTGATTGAAAGATTAATGTATTTAAGACAAACTCAGTCAGTGTTTAGCTCAAAATTTGCATATGTTAGACCTGAAAAAATACTTGTGCTCCTTAAGTGTATCTATTTTTCCTCTGCTATAATGACACGTAACTGACTGCCTCTCTCAGCACACTTTGCACACTTAAAATACTGGCACTTCTTTGAATGTGAAGTGAGAAATAAGGCATTGTGAAGAAAAGAGGGAAATAAATAAGTTCAAAGTACTGGTTTTGGCTGGGATACAGTTAATTTTCTTCATAGCAGCTCGCATGTTGCTATGTTTTGGTTTTGTGGCCAAAACAGTGTTGTTAACACAGGGATGACCATCATCCATGGTCAGCAGTAAAAGCTGGGGGAAGAAGGCAGAAGGAGGGACATTCAGAGTGATGGCGCTTGTCTTCCTCAGTAACCATTACGCATGACGGAGCCCTGCTTTCCTGGAGATGGCTGAACACCTGCCTGCCCATGGGAAGTGGGGAATGAATGCCTTGTCTTGCTTTGCTTGTGCACACAGCTTTTGATTTACCTATTAAACTGTCTTTATCTCAACCCATGTGGTTTTGTACTTTCACCTTTTCGTTTCTCTCCCCCATGATCCCAGGATATGATTAGCTTCATAATAGTGGTTAAACCACGACATACAAGAAGTAAGGCTAATGCGTACAGATGAAACACCCAAGATGGAACAGCTACACTGAAGTTGGACAAAATGATTGCATTTGGACATGGCTCAACATCTGTTTCTACCAGTGGGCTTCATTACCTATTTCTTTTCCACAGTTTTGGAGGGCAGGAACAGAGCTCACTGTAGTTGCACCTGTTCCCAGTGTAAATTACTGTAGGAGCTTCAAGGTCTGAGACACAAGAGGCTGCCCTCTGACATCTGTAGTTCCCATGGACATGGTAGAAAAGAAGCTATGAAGAAACATTACTTGTCTGTATCTCCAGATACTACTGGATGTGCAGAAATGTAAAATTACTCAAGAAGTAATAACCAAGCTTTGAAAAGAAAAAGGAGATGAAATGCTAGAAACCTTGAAGTTGTTCTTTGATAATGACTTGTCAACTGATTGTTTCCTTAAAAAGTAGATAAAGAATAGTTTCACAAGATAATAGTGTTAAAATGAAGAGCAACATCTAAAAAATGTGTTTCTTCAGAAGAGCTGCAGACATCTGGAATCAAATTGTCTTTCCTTTATGTGAAATGTCAAGCTGAACAGAAATAAAGGAAGAGTTTTCCCATAAGCACAGTTTCTGACCATGACATATACTTTTCAGAACCACATATTGGGAGTAATAAGTACCTTGGTAGGTTTCTGTTTTATTCCTCTGTCATGGTAAAGATGCCATTGTTGATTTTGGTGTTAAAAAGACAAGCAAAAAGGAATACAGAGACAGCACATAGCTTAACTAACAGCAGGTAAATCACAACTTTGTGATACTAAGCACAGGGCTGTACATTATAAGGCCACTCACATTTCTTTGCTCCTTCAGAATTATCAGAATTAAAATAGATTAGATTATCCAACATTAATTCAAAAGGAAAGGATATGATATTCATATGAACTCCTGTGCCTAATGAAGATTCAGCTTCAGCTGTATGGTTTCTGAGAAGTATGCAGTGAATATCCCTGTGAAGATACTTTTTCTTATTTGTAATTTTATTTTGAATTTCAGACAGATCTCTTTCAAAAAAGCTCAAGTTCAGTGAACAGTGTTTGCAAGCATTCTCTCAACCAGCCTCCACATTAGTGCCTTGTTATCTTTGTAATACAGACAAGAAGCATCCAGTCTGCTGGAAAATATGGACTTGCTTTTTCTAATTACATTATTCTCCTACCTCATTTGCACAGCCTGTTTTCTTTTTAAAATTACTTAGTAGTGATGTCTAGTAGTTAACATTTTAGAGTGTTTTGAAAAATATAGAACACACATACTAAAGAAAATAGATAACATATATGAAATATGATTAAAATACTAGAAACAGAAACATAGGTATATACATAGATATACACACAGTAGATAAAACTTTTTTTTGCATAATTTCATAATTTACCTGTAAGCTCAACAGGTGAACAGCACTCTTTTTGTTTAGGGACACTTGGTTGAAACAGTTTTAATGGCTACTGAACTCAAAAAGAGGGTTACAATTGGTTCAGAAAGCTATTACCGCCAAATATGATCACATCAACATCACAACATCTCCTAAATTGTTGCTCATACCACATTGTCACCACATTTGATAAAGAAAGAGTTTAAAACAAAAACAAAATGTGAAACCAAAAGGTATTAATTTATCTTGGGATAAACATGGCTGCCTCCTTATTACCTAAAACTTTCTTTGCATTCACTGTATTAAAATGTGAATGAGGCTGAGCAAAAGTGAGTAGCAAGGTTGGTTTTTGTTTATTAAATAATTTCTCATTTTCCATTGATTCTGTCAGGACCTTGAGCACGCTCCGGCCTTTCCTGAACTCTGGCGAGTGTATAGTTGTGCCCAGCCCTGCCTCCTGCTGCCTGGGCTTGGGCTGCGTCCTGAGGAATTACACACGGACCCTGAAACACCCAAATCTTTTGTAAGTTGCTGAAATCAGGTTAACTGAATTCCGGTACATGGGAAAAGGACAAGATTTGCACTGCAGGAGAAGGATATATGGCCTTTCTTTCACCAATAGCTAGGACGTCCACAATTTAGAGGATTGCCTGTGTTTTGCTAAAACTTCCACATATTTTCAATAGTGAGAGTTAATAATATGCCACCCACAGTGTCAAGGGAGTTGCCATGATAATATTGTATTATTACATTTATATGGTTTCTATTTTGCCTGCCAGTCTGTACAAAATATTATAAATAAAACAATTCCTGAGCTATATAAGCAGAAGTTCCTAAAGCTAGCTTTAGAAAAAGTTTAAACATGTTTAAACTTTCTGAAGAATAATAAATATCAGGAAGAAGGATGAAAAAAAGTACTTTATAATCTAGAAGTCTGAAGAAACAAATCTCTCAGCAGAGTAAAGCTTCAAAATAAATGTAAGGCCAGAGGAAACTGACTAAATAACAGAATGGAACAACCAAACATCTTTCTTTGGCTGGACAAGCACAATTAAACACGATCTTTAACTCTGCCTAACACTTGCCAGATTTAGAAATGAAAAGTTCAGCTTTAGGAGTTTACACAAATGTTTTTGTCTCTTCAGACTACTGTATCATTTCTCATATTTTTATGAAGAACATAGCAGTGTTATCACATATCCTCAAAATGGACAGACTTTGAAAAAGAAAATTCTATAATTTGATCTATTTTCTGACAGAAGAATGTTAGATGGGAAAATCTGGGAATCCACTGCCCTGCAACTCCCCAAGTACAAGTGTACATAATAGAAATACTCTGTAAAAGTCTAGGCCTGGAACACCCAACCCCTTTGAAACACAAACAGTTATTTCATATGAAATACGAGGAATGTTTCTCATGGTTCAAGTGGATGGTCTCTGATGCACTGTAACAAAGATTTGGATCCACTATTTGGATCCGTATCTGCTCTGGTATCTCATATCTGTCAGAGACACCACTTAAGTACCTGGAGCTACGCATTACACCTCACCATTTTGAACACAGTTCTTAGTCTTTGCAGATATGAGACAGAAATTAAGGACAAAAGATTTTCCAGACAAAACTTGTAAGCAACTTAACAAGCAAATTAAATTTTCTTGTCTCCTCAAAATTTTGAAAATAAGGCATGCTACTAGGATTTTAGTAATAGTTCTTCTAGAAATAAGGAAGTGAGTAGACTCTTTATTCACAAAATTTTATAAGCAAACCCTATACAAACTACAAACACAGAAGAAGCTCTACCTGAAACCAGTGGTAACCACAGCTATCCGTTATCCCATGTGAAACAAGGAAACCAACCTGCCCAGGGATGATAGCTTGGTATGGTTACAAGCGTACGACAGTCAGACCTTCAGCATTACAGCTCAGCCTTGAACTAAAAGTTAGATTTCATTACCACGTTGAGAGCAAACTGCTGTTTTAGTCTTCAGTAGTATTGGTCCAATTAAATAAACTGCTAAATAAATAAATATTTAATATTTTTGATCATGTAAGATATCCAATAAATCCTCAGACCTTTTATTTTCAATAAACTAACTTCAATTTAAAAGTTTAAAGTTACCAGTTTCTCACTGATCAAGCAAACCAATACTGAATGATAGAGTCTGAATGAAACAGTTTTTACTGAAAAATACAATGACTTCTGAAAACTGGAATTTTATTAGTTTTGAGTAATTTTTTGTAGGTCTGTACTATCATTTAGAAATGTTCAGTTAAAAAAAGCCCCAAACTTTGAATAAAAATATATTTCTTCCACCCCTGAAGACACAAGCATATTTTGAGTCTAACGCAGTACTGAAATATTCCCTGAAGTATGAATTAATATATTCACTACCCTGTGCACACACTTCAAAACTGAAATAAAACAGGTATATCAGGTTCCCTAAAGCTTTAAAAACTGCTTCCTCCCCCACTGTTCTCATGAGCTTCCAATATAATAGCCCTAAACCCCAAAAATTGTATGTGAGCCAACTGAGTAGTTTCACTGCTTTTGATGTTAGTAAAGTCCTTAGAGCCTTAGTATTCTGCACATTCACAACGTTCAATTGTATGATGCAAAAGGAAAGCACATCAAAATTGAATTCCATAAACTTTTATACACTGTGAAAGCCTAGGATTTGGTGCCATTAGACTGAAAATACCATTTACTTGATTTAGACAAACCATGCAATATATTGTGACCGATTAAAAACCACTGCGTAATATTACTAATTACTTATATCTCTGCCTCTGCCTTCTATAGCCAGAAAGCATGTGGCACATCTCAACCTAACAGCAAGCCTAAGAGTCAATAATTCAGAGTTTGATTAGTGCTGAAATTATTTCCTCACCACAGTGTAATTTTAATGCACATATTTTATGTCCAAGGACAAGAAGACAAAGGATTGGAGTGGTTTTCCCTTCACACTTGTCATTTTCACATTTCCTAAGAGAAAGGCAAAGCCCAAACTCTTGAATTAGAAATCTGTCATACTGGCAGCCACAATGTAATTTCTCAGTTGCCGCGCTTTCTCTTCCACAGCCTATAAGTATCCTTCTACTTTTATTTTCAGGGGCAAGCAGATTCAAAAGATTTCTATCAGAAAGCCTAACTTCACTCTTGCTGCTTTCAACATGAATCAGAGCAGAAACTCTCCTTCAGCACTTAAAGCCCAGCCAGCTAAAAATATATGCCCTTCCCACAACCCAGTCACCCAAATGCATCTCTATTTTGAAACCTATATACCATGGAACTGAAACAAAGCTTTGCTTTGTCTTATAAATACCAAGAGTATAGTGTAGAAAAAGGCTGGCAGATATATTTACTGTACGCTGTATATAACTGCAAGGCAACAGCTAACACATGCTCTCTCCTTAGCTCAGCTATAACTTCCTGGGGGCTAGGGAGAGGACACGATCTACCAGGAGGTGCAAATCAGCTCCCAGAATTGTACTTGAGTAGTTAGCTGGCACCTGCTGTGATTATACAGCAGCCCAAAAGCTCATTGGAGATATTTGACACAGAATCAACTGTCAAAAAGCCATTCTCATGGTGAAATAAGTTCTCCCACCCAACATGTCTTGAAAATGAATAGCAAGATAGTACAAGCTGAGGAACAGGCGCAATAAAACCTCTCCAGCTACACAAATAATAAATAGAGGCCGACTAAATACACTGGCTTGGAAAGTGAGACTCTTAGTTATAACATTTCATGACAGACTCCTTGAAAGCAGGTTAATTAGAGAAAAACAATGAAATGTAGGCTATATGGCATTGCACTAATTCAGATTGTTTTGAGGCATCTATGGATGAAAATGTGTGTGTATGAGTATGCTGAAAAACTGCAACTGTAAAGAAATACAATTATAAAGAAATGCAACTCCAGAATATTAAAAATGAAAAAAAATGGAAATATCAATGTGAAACAACCTCTTTCATTTCTCATCAATTCAGAACTTTAAAAGGAATGTTACTACTTTTAATAAAATTTTTGTTGAACAAGGCAGTATAGAAAAGTCATAAAAGGTAATATGCTACCTAATTTGCATGCAAACCCTTTAAAAGCTGCTGAGAATTCAACTACTAAACACTTCATATATTCTGAACTGCAACAACAGAATTCATTCCTCTCACACCACGCACTTTTGATCAACAGTATATGTTAGGAAGCTGCTGATGGCTCGTTTCTCTCCATCCCAGACCCATTATCCACCATCTCTGAGCAACTTTTTGTCGGTAAATCCAATTACTTTGTAATATCTGTGTTTAATATTTTCTTGATGCATGGGCAAATCAGAAGTATTTCCATTAAATAATCTGTTTCGTTACCTATCCAGTCCTTCCATTGGAAAATGATTTAAAACAGGACTGAATATCTAAGGGCTCCGTTCCGACTTGAACTACTTGTTACTGCAGTCCTTTTATAATTACAATTCAATAAAGAACAATTTAAATAAAATTAAAGATAACGTTGACTATTGGACTCTCCCTAATGCATTTTTGTAGGGGAAAATGAATATCAGAAAACTGTTAATAGTTTCTCAGATAACTATATCCTGAGTAACAGTACTTCTTCCATTTCCTCATATTCTTCAAAATTCTTCATGTGCAGCAAAATGGCTGTAAATGAAATGAGATAGCTTAAGTTGAAGTTTGTCGAGAGAATAAACTTCCTAAATATTTTCATTAAGCTAAACATTTGTCTGATATTTAGGTTATTTATTTCAGTTTCAGACATTAGTAGTCTACTAGAAGAGATCCGTTAATCTTCCATAAGAGCTTATATGAGTTCTCCTCACCCTGGTATTCATGTGCCTCACAACTGCTAATGCATTTATTCCCACAAAACAAAAATCATTAAAATTTTAATGGTAGCTGGGTTCAAATGACTATTTCTCCTCAGACTTTCAGGATAGTGTTAGCATGTGGTTCAGATACCCCTTTTCTACCCTTTTGGTAACTGCCCTAACAAGTTTCTATATGTCCATGTTTCTACAGAATGCTACAGCAACATTTAAAAATCCTTTAAAAGCCTGGGGTGTCTGTATAAAAGTAATTGCATAGACTTAAAAATGTGCATGAAAGTTCCTTGTTATTTTTGTTATTTGTTATGACAGGTTTTGCTTGTCTTTTTTTAACTTTTTACCACGTGCAAAACCTGAATTGAACTTGTAAACTTTTTACCCATCAAAAGATTGTAATAATGCTTGGTGATCAAAAACTCTATCCAGCAGCAAAAACAAGTTTGTAATCTCCTGATAGCTATTCACACCAACTGCTCACTAAACATTGACAAGCAAAAAATACGTTGATACAGAAAAAAATAATATAGAACAACTACATGGCTGATTAAAATTCCTTTAAAATACATTGCATTTAAAATACAGAATGAAATGTTTTCAGTGTTATTTTGATTTTTCAGACATTTTATTCTTCACAGACAGTAGCTACATACATGCTATTTTCCACTTATTTTATCATCTTCTACTACAAATCAAAAATGATAATCTGTTCTCTTTGAAAACCTCCATAGCCCATCACCAGTTTTCCACATTTGATTTTCCCCTAGGGCTTTCTAAACGAACATCAGTTGCCTTGATTAAGTCTTCTCAAAAATTGAAGAAATAATTTCATGAAAGTACTTAATCAAGTTATTTTAACTTAATTAGTGATTTTAGTTACCATATTTTCCACATGACCAGTTGAACTCAAGGGTTTTATTGATAAATTCATGATCTTTTTACATTTAAGAAGTTGATCAACAACTTCATAAACAAATAATTTTTACTGTACTGAAGACTTGTATAGATATGCATGAGAAATATGTACACTAGGTAGTGTTTTCGTTGGGATATTTGCCTCCCCAAACTAGTCTAACAAAACTCTTATCCTCTATGAACACACTGTTCCACAGGAAGGAATTCAGATCACTGTAGAAAATTACAGTTCAAGGCCTAATACAGGCAGACCTACAGTCTCGTTCACATTAAAAATAAAAGGAAGATAAGATATGGAAGAATGGAAAAGACAATATCGTGCTTTCACTTCATAAATAAGTGGTGTCTGGGTACTTAAACTGTATGCAGTTCCAGTATCCTATTCAAAAAAGAAAAAGCAACAGCAAACTGAAGTGAACCTACAGGTATGGGCAATGAAAATCGACAGAAGTCCAGGAATACATTATCATGGGCCACACTTGTTAAAATGCTCTAATAACTGTTATTGCATTGAAAATATGCAAGATCATAAACAACACTATATTGAAAGTAAAAACAGAATATCTTGTTGTCTGTTTGGAAATACAAAGGGATAAACCATGGAAGTACAACATATAAAATGGATGGATTTTTTTTTTTTTAAACAGTGCATAATTACATCTACTGCTGCAGTATAATACTGAGTTCAGGAGTTAAAAGAGCTCAAAAGGGATTGGGGGGGGTAATATAGCAAACAATCAGCTATTGCATCGTAGTTTCCTTTTTACGACAGCTGCTTAATTTACAAAGTTGGACAGATAAGTGCTTAGAAGATAGAGGGAAAATATACAATGCATCACTGGCAATTACTGCTTAAATAACACACACACTTATGTATAAATAAATCCCTTAATTGGTTCTTGTTTTATATAAAATTGAAAATAAATCCCCATTCAAACTTGGGAGCTAAGGAGTTAATGGAAAAAACAAATTAAAATGGCAAATTGATTTCTCTACTTTTCCGATCAGTCATAAAAACTTAGACTGTTTCTAAATAAATAGAGTTTAAAATGTATTTAAAACAATAGTGGTTGACTCCACCAGCTTTCTCTTACATGCTTCTTAAAAGCAACTCTGTGCCCAAAATGGAAGATAGAGATTGCCAATAAATTATTCATGCTGTTCATGTCATATAATTTAATGTCCAATTATTACTGTTTCTTAAATAAACAGTATCTTTGGTGCTTTTCAAATGTTAGAAACTTTATGCTTTGTGGAAACAATTGCCTACTAATTTGGGGCCCAAGAAAGATGTGAATATTTCTGAATCTGTTTTGTTCATTATTTAAAAGGTCTGTGGTAAACAAATGAGAAATACATTTTAAAACAGCTTTATTATTGTTAATGACAGCTACTTCAATTGGCTAGAATTTTTACTCTGTAGCAACATGCCTGTTCCACTTTTAACTCACTAAACCTTTTTGCTCTCCAAATGACACAAAGAACTTGAACTAGATTTGGACTTTCATGCAACATACCTTTACTTATTTTTCCTCACAAGAAAGCATCCACAGCAATTTCTTTTGTCTTTCTAGCTGCCAAAACATAAACTGTAATATTTCACAGCAAATCAGTGTTCTCTAGAAGTGTTAGTTTTCCACTATCCATTTCAGATTATTCTAATTTGCCATAAAGTATTTTAACAGAACATTAAATTTTTTCCTGCCAAAACCCATGACTGTAGTGTCAGCAGGCACTAAGCTAAAAAGGTTCACTGTCACTCAGGATATGAGAAGTAGGACATGCTCCAGCTTGCATTAAGGTGAATGAACAAATTCCTACTGATTGTCATGAGTTGGACAAGTCCCCTCACTGGGTTGAGATTAATATCCCCCATCTCACAAGAAGTTTATTGCTAAAATTTTGTATGTCTAAACAGGTTTTTTCCTGTAATTGATCAGTGCTGGGGCATTTGAATTACCTCTTCATTTTATAATTTATCATTTACTCCTGCAGATGTACTCAGAATTTTAAAACCAGGCATTAATCCCAAAGACTTTGCTTTGCTTTACTTACACTAAACAGCAGTTCCTTACCTAATGACTAACACAGTTAAGTCTTTACAGGTCAATGGATTTGCCAACACAGAGCAATCAAAAATCACCACATTTTGATGAAACCCTTTACACTATAGCAAAAAGTGTTGTGGTTCTGAAATAAAAAATAGTAAGAAGAAAAACTCATACACACCAAGTACTTAAGTATGGGGTATTCTTCTAAATGGCAACTGAATAACGATTACTGAGCAGAAATACTGCATATCACTATAATTCCATAGGGGACCCAATTTCCTGACAAATAAATCTACTCCTGTTTGTTAGGAACAATTCTATCAAAGGTCCAGATTCAATGAGGTGCCTACACTTGGCTTCTGTTTAAGCACAGAAATCAATAAATGCAATAGACTGACCGTGAGTTTGAAGTTTTTCATATAGTTAAGCACTTAGTAAAACAGAACATCAGTTTAGAAACATAAATGAGATTTCTTTAGACCTTTGCAGGAAAGCAATTCACCTATACAAGAATGCAAGTTGACAACAAGAGTTTCCACAGACAAATAAACAAGTTGACAATAACCTGAAGCACTGGTGTTGCTGATTTTCAGCCACATTGTCACAGTGGAGAAAAAAACCCCTAAAATTATTCTTTTTTTTTTTTTTTTTAAAGTATTAAAGGCTGCAATACTAGCAAAACCAACTAAAAGCTTAGCATTGTAATCTCTTTCTCTTTATTATATTCCCTGTTATAATACTTAATCAAAAAGTCCAGAAACTCAAAAGGTATTAAACAGATATTATAATTTTTCTTTAATATCTTACATAAAAAAGGAAGACAACGTATTCCTTAAATGTCCAAGTAAGGAAAATATTAGGTCTTTCTTTATGTCTTAAAATATCAATTCATTAAAGTATTCAGAGTTTCATCAATGTAATTTTAAAATTTCAAATACATTGAATTTATTGGAATAAATAATAGAGTAATCCAGGCTGAATTAAGTGAGTAGGCAACTGCACATCATGCAAGACTACCAAAGAGGTGAAAAAAAAAATAAGGTGATTCACTTGTTTGGTAACATTAGTATCCAAAAGCACACAAGGAAGAATGTGCTGATACAAAAGGTCCACAGATAGAAAGGCTTTAATCATCCAGTGGAAAAATAGCAATTTGTGTTAAAGGACGGAGTAACTACCATCCAACATTAAAACAAATTTCACTGTACAAAGGTTTATGTGACAGTCTATTAAAACAGACCCTGGGAAGAGAGAGAAAACATGAAGGTCATGGCACTAAAGGGTATTTTTATCTTCATAAAATGCCATGAGGATGTGACCTAGCAAACGAAGCAGAAGCCCAAGGCACTCTGGTAATAGAAGATAAAGTCCAAGAATTTCTGAAGAGATGAATTAAGCCCGAACAATCCAGGTCATTCACATTTTTAAACTTTCCATTTTCAAAAATACTCTATGAAAGTATTGAATGCTTCAAGCCCATAAATGT
This sequence comes from Balearica regulorum gibbericeps, assembly GCF_011004875.1. Classification (NCBI taxonomy): domain Eukaryota; kingdom Metazoa; phylum Chordata; class Aves; order Gruiformes; family Gruidae; genus Balearica; species Balearica regulorum. The sequence goes on from NC_046186.1 coordinate 25,309,897, forward strand.
AGTAAAGTTCTGCCAAAAAAAAAGAGAATCAACATTTTGAAAATTGCCTCAGTTTAAGCATAGTGGAGTTGGTGATATTTAGAAAAAGATCAGCTACAACACATTTTGCTTGCTATTTGTATTTTGAAGGTTCTTTCTGAATAACACAAGCAAAAACCAACATGTAAAAATTTAAAATTTACAGGCAATCCTTTCAAAATTTTCTTTTATCTTCTTCTTTTTTTTTAAAAAAAAAAAAAAACCCTGCTTGAAATAATTTGAATAATCTGGAAAAAAACCCTAAACCTCAAACCAAAAAGTGAACCAAGTTTTGTTTGTCAGTCGGAAGCTGGCTGATTGCCCCTGTCTGATGCTGCTTCACTCCCTCTGCAGCTCCCGGCAGTTAGCTAGCAATACGTAAACCCCAGGGTTTCCAGCTTTGCACTAGTTATAGTGTAGATACTAATGAGCCAATGTAAAGCTAAACAGGTAGTCAAAATTATACTGTTCTGGTTTTGGGGTTTGTTTTTTTTCCAGCAAGCTTTTGAAGTGAGTAAAGCCACACAAATCCTTCAGGGAAAAAGAATGTCTTCATTCCTCAAAGTCAGATTTAACTGACGATGGAGCCGGGAAAGGTGCTGTGACTGTCCCATCCCTTCTCCTTTACCTCACAGGCTGTTGGGTTTCTCTGAGTCAATTCCTCTTTGAACATGAGCGTATCTTTTAGGGGAAGATGGGGCCTTGACAAGCTGTTTGACTATCAAAAGAGACCTGTTTCTCATACATAATTGTCAAGGCTATCGAGTTCATTAAACCTCGATCTTTGTAAGAGGTGCGGGTGCCCAGGCGCTGGCAGCAGGGGCTGCAGGGCGGCCACTGTGAGGAGAGGCCGGGGCTGCCCCGTGCAGGAGACAGCCGGTTCCAGCCAGCTACAACCCACCCACCACAGGGCACGGCTCAGCCCTGCAGCCAAGGTGGGGGTGTCTCTGGGAAAGCGTATGTAAGAAAGGGCAAAAAGCTGCATGACAGTGAGGAGTGAGGAAAAAAAGTGTGAGAAATGGCCCTGCAGACACCAAGGTCAGAAATGAAGGAGAGTGAGGACATGCTCCAGGAGCAGAGGCATATCCCTGCAGCCTGTGGAGAGGACTACACCAGAGCAGATACCACACTGCAGCCTGTGGAGGACCCCCCCACTGGAGCAAGTGGGTATTTCCCGAAGGAACTGTAGCCCATGGACAGTCCACGCAGGAGCAGGCTTATCCTGAAGGACTTCAGCCTGTGGAAGGACCCACGCTGGAGCCGGGGAGAAGTGTGGAGGAAGGAGCAGCAGAGCAGAGCTGCTATGGACTGACTCCATCCCTGCGCCACTGGAGTTGCAGGGAGGAGGTAGAGGAGTTGGGAATGAAGGAGTGAAGTTGAGTCTGGGAAGAAGGGTGAAGTAAGGTGTTTTTACTTTTGTCTTTGTTTCTCATCATCTTACTCTATTTTTAATTGGCAATAAATTAAATTAATTTTCGCTGAGTTGAGTTGATAGTGTGATGGTAGTCGGTAAGTGATTTCCCCTGTCTTTATCTCAACCCACGAGCTTTCTGTCTCATTTTCTGCCACGTCCTGTTGAGGTGGGGTAGTGAAAGAGCAGCTGGGTAGATGTCCAGAGATGGCCAAAGTTAGCCCACCACTACTTTTTAAACAGAGATCCTTTTAACAAATTATTGCAATTAAATTGTGCTATTGTATGTTGCTGTACATCTACGACATCTACTTATGGAATATTGCCAAATATATCTGTATGTCATAATAACAATAAATATATAAACTTTATATCTCTAATAACAAAATGCTAAAAAAAAGTCTTGCTTGTTGCAACTCTTGACTGTGCGAATGTAAGAGACTAGTCATAATATTTAACTATATGAAGAGCAAATATCAATCACATTATTTCTTAGAACTGTCTCAATTATTGCATAATACTTGTCCGTTTTAAAAGCTGCATTTTACTTTACAATGCTATAAAATATCATACTGTTTCCCAGAAAGAGAAACAGCTGTTTCTTTCTTCTCAGTGAGGGTACTGGGAACATTGTTCTTGTAACTGTCCCTTCAGGTAGAATTCTTTCATGCTTTATATATCACGTCAAATATTACCCTCTCAAAAGATCAAAATAAAAAAACTTGCAAATACATGCATACAACAACCTCTCTATTTGTCTCATGAACAGTTAAAGAGTTTTAGGTCAAGACCAAAAAAAAAGAAGGGCCATTGAGTGGAGCTCCCAGGTAACAACTCAACTTTCCAAACATCAGTTACACCCAGATAGCTTTTATTTGGTCTGAGCAACCTCGGCATTCCCAAAGGACACTGTCTTTCAGTCTTCTGTTCCACATTCATCCTCAGTCAGCAAGATTGTTATCCACAATACAAGGTCCATTGTTGTCCATTAGACATCCTCACCTGCAGTACAGAACTTATGTAGCTTATGCTTAACTCCAGGTACTTCAAGGGAAGCCAAAAAGCGCTCAATGTGCATAGTTCACAAAACTAAGACAAGATCACATTTGTGTGTGTAATCTTCCAACTGAATGGGAGAAATCAGCTGTTTCTCTTTTAGAGCACTGCTACATTATTGCACAATGGTGCTAATGTTGTGTGGTTAAATATTGAGCTAATTAGAATAATCTAGATGATTGACAGAAATTATATTTCTTAACCGGGCGGAGGTGGAGTGGGGGAGGGAATTGACCAAAGAAGTTGCTTTAGAGGGCAAAGTGTCAGAGGAGACAACACACTTGATTTTATTAAGCAGAACTATGCTTTCTATCCATAAAATAGCTCATGCACAATTTGATCACATTGTCTTTGTTATTTCACCTGTCAGGTAAGTGGTGAAACAGAATGGTTTAAAGCATACATCGGAACTATATATAATGAAACATTCTCAGCCAAATCAAGTTATGGATGAAGAGTTAAAGTGTTATTGTATGAAGTCAATTTCCTGCCACTGGAAACAAGAGTAAGATTCTGAAAATATTTGCAAAGTCACCGCATCTACCTGTGACAAAATACCCACTGAGATCAGTAACAACACAACTTCTGAATTGACCAGACCCACACAAGTGACAAATACGTCTGATGGAACTGTATAAAACTTGTAGGTTAAACTGTCTTTCAAAATACTTCTTGATGACAGAATAAGCCAAATCAGCTCCTTGAGCATTGGAGTGGTGGTGTGCTCAGGGGTTAAAAGAAAGGAAGTTTTGTAGGAAATAAGTTCAACGAGTCAAAGTAGTTTATTCTTCCAATTTATGATGAAGCAGAAGAGAAAGAAAATGTTGACATGATTCTAACATATTTAAAAAACAAAATACCTTTCAAGAAGACAGGAAACAATCTACTTAATAAATCTTACAAGAGCAAGGTTTTAAACCTTGCACGAGATCTCTCTCCCAGTGTTTTTAAATTGTGATCTCAAATTATTGTCTATGAATATGACAGCTTCCTAACACAATTATTTTATATATAATTAAGGCATTGAACTATATCTTATTTAGAACAACAAAATTGCTTTGAATTTGCAGTATCTTCCACACCAAAGCTGCTGAAATTCCACCTAAGAGTATAGTCATCACTAACCTTTGCACTGCCATGAGATTTCTGTCTCCTTACAGTTTTATCACCATTTCAAAATAATCCACAAATGCACCCAAACACACACCCCCCTCCAGCAAAAGGGAATTGGCACTCAGGTACAAGTCATAAGAAGGTCAGATGTTTTTCCAGTACCACTCCAGCCCAATGGTCAGCTAACCAGAAGTTCAAGCAGGAAGAAATGAGGAATATGAATGAGAGTTTGAAGAAGAGAATATGGATCCCTTCATTTCACACATCTCAGCGGAAGTTTAGTAAGTATTTTATAATTTGACTTTCCTGTCTACTGAATGTAGCCTCTTCCCATTAGTCATTCGAAATCAACTATTTAGCACACAGATACAAAGGACTTGACACCAATCTACTGGTTCGGGGATAAAGCATGCATAGCTCTGTTTTAAATACAAACAGAAAAGTTAATTTTGGGAGGAGTATGCCTCATTCATTTGATCAGTATGAAAGCAGTTATCCAGACAGAACAGTTTGGAATAAACTCAGAGGGGATAGTTGGAGAAGAACTTAAAGGAAACCAGTTCTCCTTCCCTTCCCAAAATCTCTTTTTTTGAATTTGCAGGAAAAGGATGTGATTCGCTCATGAACTCAAACACTGGTAAACACAACTGGATGGTATTTATTGCAAATCTCCTGTCATCTTTATTAATGCAGTATTAATCTAATGATGATGTAGGCGAGTATAGAAAATTGCAGAGTAGGATGAAAAAGTGTATCTTAATACATTAAAATATCAATGTTAGAATGCATGTTGATAGAGACAAATGAGCTTATCTATTTTGCTCTAAATATAAACCAGAATCTTTCTCTTTCAAAAAATCAGCCATCAACAGAGTCAGAAACACAGATATTAAGTCCTATAAAGACATGGAGCTTCAAAAGAATTTTACAGTGCTCTAATGAGATTTTTTTTCACTTGGTACAAACGCGACATGTTCGCCATAGTTTTCTGCTTACAGAATGGTATTCTGTCCTGCCAGCTGTTCCATCGTATTCATTTTGGAAAAATAAAGTCCACTTTTATATGTCCACGCATAGTCTTCATTTTGCATGTTTCCTGTTTCGAAAACATTATGGTTTAAGTAAACAACCAGTTGTAAACACAAAGGCAGATCATTTAAGAGCCCATATTTTGTTGAGAGGCCCAGGAATATCGTTATAGAGAGTCAACCACCCACATAGGCATAAATTTTTCTAAAAGATGTAAAGTAATGGATTTTATTTATTTATTTTTAACGTAGCTGAAATACCTGAACTTTAAACCTCTCTTAAGAGCTAACTGAGCACAGACTAATCCCTAACATCTGTAAAGGTGCTGTAGTCAGCTTTTAGACACTTTTTTTTAATTATCTTTATTTTTTTTCTCACCACTTATCCCTCACTTTATCTTTCACTGTCCAACTGAGAATCAGCCATTAGTGGTAAAGAATCTACACTGATTCTAGTTACCAGACTGCTTATAATAGCTTCCCAACTGGCACCTCATGGAGGGCCATATGCCATTTCAACTGAAGAGGATGGCAACATGCCCACTGACAGTATTAGAACTAAAATTAATTTTAGATGTCCAAAACTCAGAAAATCTATTGCTCCGATTGACTTACTTTTTCTTCTCAAAATCTGCCATGTCTTCCTTCAAGCTTCTTAGAGCTAATTAGAAGGTTCCAGCTCCTGTGCAGCTGCTAGGTTATTTTTGAGCTGATGAAGGAGGAATGGCAATATTGCCAGATCCGCACTTACAAAAGAAAAGAGTCTCATCTCAGAGGTGGATGCAGACTCTAAGAAGCATATTCTGGCCCTCCAAGTCTGCATCTAAGGAACTGTTTTGACCTATTCAAGTGAACATTAATATGAATTGATACACTGTGATTTGATTTTGATTTTCCCTGTCATATTACATTCGGCACTTACCCCGCCTTGAAATAAGTGGCATAGATAATGACATGTTATCACATTACTGCCAATATCACACAGTTAGGACCCCAGTTTGAACCTGTTCAGGTGAAACTACTTCATGTTGGAGAGAGGCCAAATTTTAACCTCAATCTGTTCTTTCAAAATTACATTACTTGCAACTGGAGATTGACTGGAAAGATGTTCTCACTGTCAGCCATACAGGACTAATTTTCATTACATCATTACTAATTTTTCTTGTGCTTCTCTATTGGGCACATAAGCAAGTTTCAAGAGTTGGCCTAAAAATCCAAGTCCTACCCATGATGGGTATACTGTAATAGAGCTTCCTGAGGCTCTAAGTTTTAGCAAATTCTGATAATTTGTATGCCTCAAAACCTAATGGGACAAGTCAAGTCAACCTAACAAGAGCAAGTGAAGTCAACTGGGTTGTAGTGCAACCCAACAGCTGCGCAATGTTCAATGTCAGAAAACCTTATGAGCCCCCATTACAGAGGTATAAAGGAGTAGGCAGAGCTTTTATATTACATGGTCACCCACAGTCCTCTTCCCCCACTGAATCTCTGGTGCTCTTTAGGGTTTGTGTAGAGGACATAGCAGTTGTTTGAAACCCTTTCACTTCGTTTCCGTACAAAACACGAAACTCATGAAAAAGAAAAATCATTAATGCTACGAGGTTTCTAAACAATACAACAAAGTGTCCATGGGAAAATTCCTAACATGGTACTTTTCAGATATTAAATGAAGTTCTGGTATATAGTGCCATAGCTTCAAGTAAAGAAAAAAAGAAATATTTGCAAATAATGCAAATAATCATTTGATAAGTCACATAGAGTAGATATTTAAACACTAAAATTTTATATTTATAGAATTTTGCTTTAGTTAATAGTGTTACGTTTAAAAGCTTTCTATGTGGAATACTTTTCATATAACACTCTAGTACTGAAGTATTTTAACACCTAACTTATAAGGCACACAAATGTATTCATGATGAGGTTAAAACCATCAACAGGATCAAAGGAGTTAAACAGACTAAGATGAAAGTTGAGTTTTAGTAGCTGTAGCTGTAGCTGTACTAGCTTCAAATTCTTCCTTCGTCCCTATCACAAGTAGTCAAATTTACCACCAGGCTGAAATATTAATATAGTACCAAGATTCCAATCAAGATCATTTGTTGGTTGGAAAAAAAAAGTGCTCCAAAAGCAGAGAGGAAGAGGTTTTTCTTAATAACATTATAGCTCTCAGAATATAAATCTAAAATCTCAGCTTTGGATTCTGGCGATGTGTAGGTGGCTCTGTGTGGGGGTGGCTGCCAACTGAAGTCATAATGTCTATTGTTACATTATTAGAAAGCTGCCATTAAGCAGATCTGCGTACTATCATACTTGCTGGAGCCCAAGTATTAAATTACATGCTCTCTGACTCCTAAACTTGGATCCCTGTGTCAAGAAGAGATCACTAAAGCATCATAGGCTTAAGTAAATGGCATTCAGAAAGCTTGATTTTTCCAAATAGGAGGGCTATCTACATAGTGTGTCAGAAATAAGAACAGTTTAAATGGTTTCTCCTCTGCCTAATAACTCTGAAGGAGATTGCTTCGAAAAGCTCTTTGCACACTTACAGAAGCAGCAAAATATTTTAATTGATATTTGTAAGTCAGTCAGTTGTTTTCCTTTTTAAAGTATGAGTAGTGATTTATAAGGTCTGCATTTCGATAAAAGCTTTATGCTGAATGTAGAGTCTTCCTCTCCTGCTCTTTGTTGAAGTGAACAACAGGCTACTAAATAGCATCATGACCTGACAAATACAGGCATAGGGAGGTTTACAGCAGTGTAAAGCCGAGTTTCATCAGAGTGAACAGGTTTGATTGCAACATCTGTAACTGCACAAGTGGACACTTGCCCTGGGAGGATGACAACAGCACCACTGACATCATCCTTCGCCAAATTCCAGCCAACAAAGCTTGCAGAATGTTTGCATCTGCTACTTCGTATTTGTTTTGGGTTTGCATGGCAGGATTTTGGTAGCAGGGGGGGTTACAGGGGTGGCTTCTGTGAGAAGCTGCTAGAAGCTTCCCCTGTGTCTGACAGAGCCAATGCCAGCCGGCTCCAAGACGGACCAGCCACTGGCCAAGGCCAAGCCAATCAGCGCCTCTGTGATAACATATTTAAGAAAGACAAAAACAGTTAGAGGGAGCTTTTGCAGCCGGAGAGAGGAGTGAGAAGATGTAAGAAACTCTGCAGACACCAAGGTCAGTGCAGAAAGAGAGGGAGGAGGTGCTCCAGGTGCCGGAGCAGAGATCCCCCTGCAGCCCATGGTGAAGACCATGGTGAGGCAGGCTGTCCCCCTGCAGCCCATGGAGGAAGGATGAGGGGGTGTAGAGATTCCACCTGCAGCCCGTGGAGGACCCCACAGCAGAGCAGGTGGAGACACCTGAAGGAGGCTGTGGCCCCATGGGAAGCCCACGCTGGAGCAAGCTCCTGGCAGGACCTGTGGCCCCGTGGAGAGAGGAGCCCACGCCAGAGCAGGTTTGCTGACAGGACTTGTGATCCCATGGGGAACCCATGCTGGAGCAGTTTGCTCCTGAAGGTCTGCACCCCGTGGAGGAGACTCACGTTGGAGCAGTTTGTGAAGGACTGTAGCCCGTGGGAGAGACTCACGTTGGAGAAGTTCATGAAGAACTGTCTCCTGTGAGAGGGACCCCACACTGGAGCAGGGGAACGATGAGAGGAGTCCTCCCCCTGAGGAGGAAGAAGCGGCAGAAACACCGCGTGATGAACTGACCATAACCCCCACTCCCCGTCCCCCTGTGCTGCTGGGGGGGAGGATGTTGAAGCTGGGAGTGAAGTTGAGCCTGGGAAGATGGGAGGGGTGGGAGGAGGTGTTTTAAGATTGATTTTATTTCTCATTGCTCTACTCTGTTTTGCTTAGTAATAAATTAGATGAATTCCCTCTCTAAGTTCAGTCTGTTTTGCTCATGACGATAATTAGTGAATGATCTCTCCTTGTCCTTATCTCGACCCACAAGGCTTTCGTTATACCTTTTCTCCCCTGTCTGGTGAATCAGGGGAGTGATAGAGCAGCTCTGGTGGGCACCTGGCCCCCAGCCAGGGTCAACCCACCACACTATTGCTAGCAATGTCTGACCTATAGTAATCAGCTCCAAGTTCAAGGTGGAGCAACAGACGTCATTTTATTATATTATTTTGCCTTCTGTTATGATTCTGCAACTATAGCTTCAATTCGAGCTGTCCCAGCAGAATTATTGCCCTTTTATTATTAAGAGGTTTCTATTACATTCATGTTTCAGGTAACAGCACTTATAACCCAAGTATTGTTGTATTAATGGGGACAGTGATATTTTAAATTAATAATTAGCAGCGCTTAAAACAAGACTGTTAAAGTGTCTATGGATACACAAATGCAGATAATGTGCTGTTGGTTCTTTCCTAACCACGAGCATCTGAAGCTGCCTTTTCTTTCCAATCCTGCCTTTTTGCAGTGTGCCAGCATCAATTATGCTAATGGCATTGCCAGGTATAGGAGCAAGAGACCAATGAGGTGATAAGTATCACTGAAAAAGCAAAGGAGCCTATGCAACAATTGTTCATGAGGAGAAGCTGTTTGAGATACCACAGCCTAATACTAAACTCCTGTGACTTGAGAATCCATCCAGTTACACAGGTTATTTATTTGAACTAGTGACCTCCAAAGGAAAACTTGCATGTTTCTAATAAGGACTGAGTAGATGACAATTTATTATTTTTAAATACACTAAGAAAAGTTACAAGTGCAGGGCTAAGCGGTTGTGCTCTTTTCATGTCACTAGCTTTCAAAGAACTTAACCCTGGTTTTCAAAGTGAACAAAAGGGAGAGAAAGTATCTTCAAAGAGCAGAGGCATTAACCTCTTTCTGACTAAATTACAGCTGTATAATTAAATCCTGCCTACTTAAGTCAATTTGTTGAAATAGAGGCCCGGTTGTTTAAATAGCTGCATTCTTTCTCATTATATGTCCCGAAAAGCTGTGAGTTCTGCTGCTGTGACTAAGTAGCTGTTTGTTCCATACAAAACATTATTGTATTTCACGGAGCAATTTCTGTATGCATAAGTCACACTGAAAGTGAAGATATTAAAAAACATGAAAGGTTAATTGTTATTACTAAAGTGGTCTTCAATAGGTAATAAATGCAGCTCCAATGTAAAAAGAGATGACCATTGAGTTGGAATCAGGAATAGTTAAACCCATGATGAAAAAACATATGTGCAGAGTGTGCTGGTTTGGGCTGGGATAGAATTAATTTTCTTCACAGTAGCTGGTATGAGGCCATATTTTGGATTTGTGCTGAAAAACAGTGTTGATATCACAGGGATGTTTTTGTTACTGCTGAGCAGTGCTTACACAGACCCAAGGCCTTTTCTGCTTCTCACACCACCCCACCAGCGAGTAGGCTGGGGGTGCACAAGGAGTTGGAAGGGGACACAGCCAGGACAGCTGCCCCCAGCTGACCAAAGGGATATTCCATACCATATGATGTCATGCTCAGCATATAAGGGGCTGGGGGAAGAAGAAAGAAGGTGGGGACATTTGGAGTGATGGCGTTTGTCTTCCCAAGTCACTGTTACACATTGACAGAGCCCTGCTTTCCTGGAGATGGCTGAACACCTGCCTGCCCATGGGAAAAGGTGAATGAATTCCCTGGTTTGCTTTGCTTGCATGCACGGCTTTTGCTTTACCTATGTGTCAATCCACAAGTTTTCTCACTTTTACCTTTCTGATTCTGTCCCCCACCCCGCCAGTGGGGTGTGAGCAAGCGGCTGTGTGGTGCTGAGCTGCCGGCTGGCGTTAAACCACAACCCAGAGAAAGCCCGGTGCGGTGTGCGGGTTTATCTGCAATGTACTGCATCCTGGGACTGCCAGTGTTGCCTGGCAACTGGCAGGAGGGGTGGCAGGCACCAAAAAAAGGCCCAAATCTGTAGTTGCTGTGGCACGATCTTTCTGACAAACTGCTGTTTCAGCTACTATAGGCCATATATACACTCTTTTGGCTTACTTTCCGCTCTTCTAACAAAAACTAAGTAACAGAATTAGAGCAAGCGTACAGGATTACATTTTAAATAGACTTAAATGAGATTCTGATTCTCCAGGTTAAAAATGTTGTATTTTCCCATTTCTCATAGCAAGAAAATCTAGAGTTTTATTTTCTCATGAAAATTCATGAAGAAATTATTAAAAGCTCATCGGATCAGGAGACATTGGAAAAATCCTTTCACTGGTACATTTCAGACAGATGTAATTTTAAACCATGCAAGTCTGAAGATGAAAATCTTCAGGCTTGCACAGTATTGTGTACTCAGATTCCCCCTGATGTCTCCACACTGCTCAGTGCAGACCCATCTCAAATACTGACCGGAGAACCCAATAAAACTTACTTCCCAGGAGCACCTTCATTTTAGAAATCACTCAGGAGTTATGCATAGCCAGAAGCAGACTACAGAGGCTACCCTGTGCTCTCATTGTATTTAAGTGGTTTAGTGGTGCAAATAATTGTAAGTATTTATTTGGGTTTATATCTGGGACCCGTTATGAATTCTGTCTCTGAACTCCACCCAGAAGGGAAGGACTCTCAGGCTGTAGTTTACAATGAATGGCACCAGTGCCACTTAACGTCTTCGGGTTATTAGTCTGAATCATGTCCTGAGTTTAAGATATTATTCCCTATTACTACTGTGTTCCCAAATTATCTCATTAAGTGTCATGTCAGATACTAATTTAAATTAAATACTGCATAGCATATATTGAGGCCAGGACTTTCTGATCACTTTGATAAGTCAAGAATTTTATTTTAATCTTTTTTTCATCTAAAATAAAAATCTCTCAGTATTACCACCAGTGATACAGAATGATATTAACGAGGGTTTATTTAACATGTCATATTAATTTTTGAGAAGCTTAGTCAAAGGGGTTTTTTTATATTTCAGAATTCTAAATATAAATACTTAGCATCTGAGTAATACTTTACATCTTCTAGGTATTCAGATACCTTGTAGTACATTTTTGAAAGTCTTAATTAATTTTTAATGCATAAATTAGATTTTGGGGTTTTGAAAGCTTAGACCTTGTCAGATTCCAACATTTTTTTCAGAGAAAGGACTATATACTTAATACCAGAATGATCTTTTAATCAAATTTTGACTTTCTGTTTCATAACAGGGAAATGCTGAGTCTCCCTAATAAAACCCTTTAATTAGTTGTTTAACATACACAAACAATATGCTACTCTCTCTAATCTCATTTTGGGAATAACTGAAGCATGTTAAATAGAAATAATAATGAACTCTGAAACAGACAGACCTAGAAAGTCTATGTAACTTGACAGTTTACAGGGTGTCTGTTAATTTGGTCCAGTGCTTTCTATTTATTCTGAATCTATGCCAGTGTATTTGACAGCTGTATTTAGAAGGTGAGGTTAGCTCAGGAAAATTTGGTTTAAAAAAATGAAAGTATACTACTATTACTGATACTATTTGGGGAAAAAATAATTATAGTCTTACTTTAGCTTACTTATTTCAATATTTAAAAAAAACCCAACCAAACAAATAGAATTACTAGAATTTTCAACTGTAAAATATTTTTACAAAGCATAAATGAAATTTGAGATTAGGATGTAAATTTACTTTTGTCCTAATGGGATGTACCATGGAAGTGATATGCCCCATCAGTGAAAGCTGATATAATATACTTGAATTTACATTTACAGAGTACATTTGAGTATGAGGAAGTCCTCCTAAAACAGTCCTCTGAACAGTTCAAGGAAAAGTTAAAGAAGATGTTTATTGAATTACTTTATATGTTTATCAAATAAAATAATTTTGACACATTGAATGGATGGAGTAAGGAACAAAGAAGGTGGATATTTGAATAGGTCATTAGGCAGCATTTCTAATCCAGATGTGAGTGAGCATTACTGTCACCTCTAAGTATAAATACAGCATGTAAATACTACCAAATAAATAGTCACTTTTGAATTGATATGGATTTTGTTCTCAGAACAAGAAATGAAAATGTCAGAGCTCAGGACAAAGACAGGCTTTTATTCATTTTCTTTGTAATTTAAGCTTTTTTTCTTTACCTCTCACAGCAATGTAAGGACTTCATGAAGAACAACTTGCAGACAACAAACACAAAGAATGATGATTGAAGGTACTATACTTGATACCATTCCTTATTTTACGTGTAATTGGATCTACTACTTACAAGGATCTAGTAATCAAGCAATTAGAGATAATGTGTGTTTGACAGAAAACACTCCCTGTTTCTAAGCCAAGGCATATGTGAAAAGGAATTACAACATATCTAGCCCTGGCATCCTGATTCTGTCTGCATTCACAATCACAAGTCATTATTTTCCATGAAGCTGTTCAAAACTAATTCTATCTTCCAGGATAAATTGAAGGCTTAATATATAAACCTAAGCTACAGTATTTACATTGCTTACATGCAAAACCATGAAAGATCTGTTAGATTTGGGGTAAAGAATTGAAAAGGTTTCATATAGTTTCTACTTTGTATTACATTTTTCAAATTTAGATTTAAAAATGCTTATCTGCCTTCTCTGCTTCTATTTCTCTGCCTGTCCTCTGTTTTCCATACATTGATTTTTTTTCTGAGCTTTACAGTGAGCTAAAGTTAAAAAGAACACTAGTCATTTCGCAGCTAACAGGTGCTTATAAGAAGTCATGGAGAGTTCAAGAGTAAAATCTGTTACACAAGTATATATTTTAATCCTACATTTCCAAGCAAAGATCTGCTATTGCTCTGGTCCTTACAATTGATAGGGTAATAGAACTGCAGGGCGAAAGGCACCAAACCACTTCAATATTACTGCACACAAGTAATTACATGTACTTTATAAAGAAATGTAACAAAAAAAGAAGAATATCTATTCCACTACCTTTGTGTTTAACAAAACCTGTAACAGAAACAGTCTAAGACTGTCAGTGCCAGAAAAGGCTCCTGAGAACTATTTAGTATTTGCTGAGCAAGTTAGAAGAACAACAACTTGTGACATTTTCTGTGCTGTACCAATGGCAGTACGCTGCAAAGTTCTGCATGTCTCTTAGGAGATGCAGAACTAAATGCTCTATGTCAACCTGTACACCTGAGGGCACTTGTTATGTACCAGGAAGTGTTGAGCATCTCTTAAGAACAGAACCAAAGACTTCGCTCAATCATTTACTTGCAGGATTGTTACTAGAGTCAAGTACTAGAGTCTAAGTACTAGGCAGATAAAAATTATATTACTTACTTAAACTCTTGCGCTGCTTAGAAAACTCAGCTTAAATTTATGATTAGAATCAGGGGTTCCTAATCATAATTTAGCATTCAAAAATATCATAACCAGACAGTCCCAAAGAGTGAGAAATTAAATAATTCCTGGGATGTGCAATACAGTAGAACAAAATGTGTGCAAAAGTCCCCAGTTAGCCTTGAACAAGCGAGAAATGGAAACAATACAGATATGTTGGTACTGTAGCTAAGTTCATTACTTCTACTAAGAGGCTCTGGTAAAATACCAGGCTTCCCAGCCCACAGGACGAGGGCTTCCCAAAGACCTACAGCAGGTTCCCATTTGGTACTCTGTATGATATTGCATTTCAGCAGGTCCTTGTGTCAGCTTGTTTCTACTAGGCTTGGAGGCTCCACATAGTATAGGTATGGCCTCTATTATTTACATAAATAATTTACAGAGTGACATACTAAAAACTGTAGATGAAATATAAGTATCCTCATAAACAAAAGAACATCCCATTTTTGTCAGCTATGCAGTATCGGGTTTGGTTGGGGTTTTTGTTGTTAGTTTTTTGTTTGTTTGTTTGTTTTCTTTTTATTTGCTGTGCATATATTTAAGGGTCAGAGACTTGAAATCCCTTTACAATTTAGACTGTATCAGCTTTTTAAGAACACAACCTAATATGACTTATCACTGAAATGCAGATTTATACACAACTGCAATTGGATGGCTGCATTTCTCAATCACTTGTCAATTAAAGCAGAAAAAAAGACAGACATCAATTGCAAAACCCAATCTTGTGAGATTTCTCTAATTTACTGGACTTCTCTTAGTCCATTTTTCATGGAGTTGTCAGATGCAAGCTAGTCTATGCTTGATGACAAATGGGAATTTATAATATGCAAATGCAATTAACCATGCACATAAAGTAAAAAGTTTATTTTAAAAGATTCTGGCTTAAACGCATGAACAGCTAAAGATGTGATTTGATGAGTAACTTCAATTTTGATCACAGTGTTTGATAAATCTGAATGTCAATTATTGGAGAAGAGATTATTGCATTATCAATACAAGCACTTATATTTTATAAATGCTACTTTCTCCTAAGTAGGATATAACTGCATGTAGGCTCTCTGCTATAAGTAAAATGAGCATTGCAAACCCCCTTGCTGGTGAAATTTTAGCTGTGATCAATGTGTAATTCCTTTAATTGCAAAAATTCTTGCTATACTTTTGCCAAACATAAGGAGGTACTCAAACTATATCACAAATACATAAAATGAAATATATTTTTTTTAAAAAAGCATGCTGATGACCTTGCAACTCTTCCAATACACACCTATAGTGAAACTTGAATCTTGCACAGTATCATATGATATACGCAATATACTCAGCTAATCGTCACCTACCTGAAATTCTTTTCTATTCCATTTGAATACTTGTACAGTGTAGGCTTTCTTTGCATCTCCATCATACATCCTGGCCTGTTTTCCCTCAAATCCACTATCTATTCTGCCTGTTTCTGAATGAAACATTTCCCCAGCATTACCTTCTGCCTTGTCCTGCATATTTTCTATACTGGCCATTTCCGATTGAACATAATTTCTTCTGCTGCTTGCCACGAAGAGACTATCCCTACTTGGTTTGTAGGTCTGTCTGATACATCTGGATACTCCTTGTTTATTTCAAATATTAGCTTAGCACAATTACTCATCTCATTTAAGCAAGTTACAAAGGATCAATCTCAAAAGAAGAGTTTTAGTCACATTGAAACAGGCTATTCCTGAAAACCCTTTAACAGATAAGTTTACTGTATAGATTTCTTGAAGTAAGCACTTACATAATGCTTTATATCTCTAGGCAGTCTGCAAATATTAAGTAATGTGTATTTGCATCTATTTGTCTTCCTTAGCAACTGAGAAATTAATTATAAGATGACCATTCAGATGGGTGAGATGCAGAACTCGGACACTCCTGCTATGCATTGACTTCACAGACTTCACATGGGCAAAAGTCAGCTATTTAACACAGGCATAACTAAAATATATTTTGTGTGCATATGAATTCGTTCTGCTTCTGAAAGGAATATTTATGATTATGCTCCAGGAAATTGTTCTTCTGTAATTTCTGAATGTAAAATTACTTTAGCAAATTTACATTTTGTTAATTGATAACATATGTTGTAATTTTATCTTCATAACTATTAAACAGCTTGACAAAAAGCTCTTTGCCTCTGTAACCACAGCACCCCAGCAACTGTTTTCACATATCTTGAAAACACCTCTGAAAAATTATTTTGCATCAGTCCTGTTACCCGCTACAGGCTGGGGGATTTTTCTTTCCTTTGGCACTGCCTCTACAACAACAAGGACTCCATTTCAGGACTGTGGAAGGGTTTTAATGTTAGCATGCTGGGACTGAGTCACATATTTTATATTGATATTAATGTGCAGCAAATTCCTTACATGCTGTGAGTATTGTCGCTTCTGGCACCACATACACAACATGGTACCTCTGAACTGCCAGGTTCATTCATGATGGCAAGTACTTTAGCTCAGTCTAGGCTAGGACAACTGAATACCTTCTGTTGGCATATAGAGCTGCATAAAGCAGTGAAATTTTTATATTATATAGAAATATTTATTTCTAAGTCTTTTAACACTACACTTGTAAAAGCAAGGAAATTGTCAAGTCTTATACACAGCTGTCCTGAGGCAGAAAATTTTTGCAGTAATTTCAAGAAGTATTATTGATGAAGCACAATCATCCAGAAAGATGCTCCTTGTCCCTAAAATTGTAGCCTGTGTCATCCCAGGGTAAAGTTCCCATTGAGTGAAGAGACCCTAGCACAGCTTGAGAGCCATGTTCATTTGTATGGTACAAATGAGATGTTTGGGAAACAAATGCAGTCATGGCAACAGCAGTACTTCATCACTTTCATGCCAATGAAAGATGCAAAACATCTTGATTCCATGGTAGGGTGGAAAAGCTTGAAATACTGTGGCAAAGTACTTCACCCTACAAACAGATATTCTTCAGCCCATGGTGCCAGTGACATGTACAATAGATAACAAAATAGAGGACCGCTTTTGTAGCCAGGAAGCACTGCAAGTGCTTACATTTGGCAAACCAGATCAACGTGGAAGCATAAAGTGTGAGAAAAGTAACATACCAGTGAATGAGATAAGGAAGGCTCCACTATATTCAATTCTTCACCTATATAGCTAGGCAGGCTAGTTCTAGCTTGCAATAATAGAGTTTAGATCAATATACTTTTACAGCTAGGGAAGAGAGTTTAAATCTGTTACAGCTTGATGTTTTCATCATATCAGCCAGCTAACAGTCTCTTTTTCAGACAGCCTAGAGCTAGAAAAGTTAGATTCCTGCTCTTCCATTATGGCTCGTCGCTTTGTTATACAAGGATGTTTATTCACAACTGTTGTCCACACCAGACTCCACCATAATGCATGCTGATACTCTGTCACTCATCCCTATTCGCTGGGAAGGCTCCATACTTATAAAAAGAAAAGAACTGATATTTTTCTAACTTTGCTAAATACTATGCTCTTATATAAATAAAGTGTAGTAATTTGGCATTTATAGTACTCTAGTTTGTGTCTATGTTGAAGACAGTACATTGTATTTGTTGTGACGTGAGAACTGCATCACACGCCTATCCAAGAAGTTACCTTACTGGCTATAAAAAAAAAAAATAAAAATTGCACAACTTCATATTTAATATGGTGCATTCCCAAAGATCATCTATTCCTCAAAAAAAAACCCTGGTTTTGAAGGCATCCGGCCCATCAGAGAAACACGACAGATAATCTTGCATCTAATATATTTAAATAAGTTTGAAAATAAAGTTCAAAAGATATCATGACTGGAATAGAAAAAATTGAAAAATGAGGTAACTGCATTGTGGTGCATCTGGCCAAGCAAGCAAAAAATAAAAATCCTCAAATCAATGCAGTAATTTCTGAAACACCATAAATGGGATACAGCACAAGAGACAAGCAAGAGGGCATAACTGAAAGTTTATGAAACATGATGATTATTAAAGATTGCTGTATGTGCACAAGCTGCCTAACTCCCAGGCTTTCTGCAGCTGTCCTTGCTCAAGGAAGTTTTAAGGAAGAATGTAAGAGGGAGGTGTAATAGTTGTGGTTTTAATTTTAACAGGTAGTGCTTTCCATGTGGAAAACAGATTGCCAATTCCTTATTATACAAAGGATTTTTATCCTGCCTTTCATAAAGGAACAGGAAAGTAACAGAGTTTAATGACGCCATTTTATCACAGCTGACAACCTTACCTGTTCTAGAGTGAGCATACGTTAAAATGAACTATGCGTATCTTACAAGAATTTCCAAGTAATACAGGTTTTGAACTGAACCCATAATAGCCCCAGAAATTTCGTTAAAGACATTTAGTTTCCACATTCTAACAGGGAAAGATCAGATAAAGGATGGTTTATTATATGGCCAAAAAACTGCAACTCATTGTAAGCACAAGTATGACAGGAAAGCACGCTGTCCTGGGTTTCTGCCAGATGCCTCCATGCTGTTCCAAAATCTAAATGACAGCAGAAATTAATGGAATGATAAAATCCAGAGAAGAAGAAAAGTAAATGGATCAGATTTACAGAAGGAAAGCCAGAGGAGGCTGGTGATCTATGTCTATTGCCTTGCCATGGATCAACCAAACACGATCGGGAACAGTCACTGGGCAACTGATTTACAAAAGCTGTATGTGCACAGGAAAAGAGTCCAAAGCAAGCAGAGAAGAAAAAGAGGATGATTAATCATTTATTAAGCACACAATCAAAACTTCAACCACACAAAGGACCTGTAGGCAAACACTGTGATTACAAAAAAACTAAGGATAGGAGAGAAAATCTTGGCTTCACTATATGAAAGGAGGCTCCCTATTCAGTAACGTAAACACGAACAGTTAGAGCCATTTGAGTTGTACTACCATATCCAATCACCTAGCAGATATGACAGAGGAAGGAAAGGAAACCTTGAACAGAATATGAAGGCCAGGTGGAATACCCTAGGGAATACCCTCAAATATCACTAAATGCCTATGTTTATAAAACTGTATCAGAGCTGGAATGTCTCCATTGGTTTCAGTGAAGCCAGGATTTCATGCTAGCAATGATGAGAGTCTAAGGGCCAACAGACCAAGCAGAATAGGGTAGGCTTTACTTAACAATACTGGTGACTAAGAATTAATAACCTAAGGGGATCAATCGAATTTGTTATCTCCACTCTCCCTCTTACCCTAACTACAGAAACACTAGAGAGAAACACTAGAAGATCCTCTATCTACTCAGCACTTCCATTGTTCAGCTCCCTCAGAAGACAGATAACTAATGCAGGAATAATATAGGAAGGAATGAAGGGAAAATGACGGTATCGTCTGCCTTTTGCATAATTCTTACAGTGTTACCAAAGACCTTCATTTCAGGCAACCTACGTTTTGAAGTAGATCTCCAATGCCATCAACAAGTGTCTCAACTGTAAAGATAAAATACTTGAAGTAAGAGCCCTTTTCAGCTAGGAATGATAAGAGCATAGGGTCAAAACTCAGGCAAGCAAACACCAAGGTTGGCTGCAAGGGCCAGAATTCCAGATCTTTCATTCCTTCTCAACTGTCTAGCCTCTGCAGTTAAGCACTACAGTTACTGCACAACCTTTTGGCAGTTACAGGCTCTTACCTCGCAGTGCAGGGTGCTTCTGTGCACGTACAGATGTCTACTCTATGTAATTAACGGGAGCATCACACTTAACAAATCAGGTATTGCTGGTAAGTAGGTTGTCTGGGTTGGACATCTAGGCTACATCTATATTATTAAATTAAATGTACCCATGGACATTCCTGAGCACTGAGGCCAACTGATACAGAACAACTGCAGCTACACTAGGAAAGTCTCAGCCTCCAAAGCAGGCTGAGTGTAACCAAAATATCCTGCTGGATGTATTTTGGCTTCCAAACCATGTCCAGGAACTCCTTGGGAAAGAACTAGTTAGTAAAAACTAAAAGCTAACCATGGGCAATAGTAAAAATCACAGGTTAGTGAAAGCCAGGGCCCAAGAATATTCCTAGATATCATTGAATTTGGTAAAACTGTAGCATAAAAATCCACACAAACCACAGTTTTGGTGGATGTAACAAGACCGGTCCAAAGACTTTCTGGTGAATGTTCATGTGTGTGACAGTAATCTGCCTTAACATACCTAACCAGCAGGAAGACCATACAGCAAGAAAAATGCAGCATGAAATTGTAAATAGGACAGCAAGGCATATAAGGGAAAGTCACCTACAGAGTCTCTGTGTACCTGCTTGCCTCTCTAACCTCACGATGGGATTTATACCATGAGCATAACCCAGACAAACAGTATTATTCCACATTTAGTTTCATGCAAGAATTGAGATTTTGACTGCATTTCTGTGTTCACAGAAATGTGTGCTGGTATAATAATATTCGTTCAACTCCTCGAAAATAGTATTTTCATGTGCTATTATCACAGAAAACTGAAAATCTTGTTGTACATGGATATGTGTATTTGCAAGAGCATATGAGGAAAAAATCACAAAGATGTAACCAATTAAAAAGAATTTTTTAACAAAAAGATGACACAGGAAAACATTACTTTATCTTCATCAAAAATTCTGAATTTCTGGAATATCAAAGAGTTCCCTGAGGGGCACCCCTCCTGCAAACATTCTGTTTCAAGAGCAAAGAATTTTTTGTACTGAATTTCTGACTCATGATTATTCATGTGATGACACTGAATGTGTGGTTGAAAGATCATTGGATTTTGCCTAACAACATAGTTAATTCTTTAAAAACTCAATTCCAATAGAATGAGCTGGTTTTGGAAAGAAAAGACTAACTAAATAAAATAGACTAAAAACTATAGAACATTCCTATCTTAATTTTGGTTTGTGCCCAGATATTCTAAGAAGGTCATGTGGAAAACAATGTAAATATATACACCATTTTTAAAACATACAGAAAAAAAAAAATCAGCAAATTATTTATGTGTCTTGAGTTACCATCCCTGGAGGTATTTAAGAGACATGTAGATGTGGTGCTTAGGGAGATGGTTTAGTGGTTGGACTTGGCAGTGCTAGGTTAACAGTTAGACTTGATGATCTTAAAGGTCTTTTCCAACCTAAACGATTCTATGATTCTATGAAATCCACAGAATGAGTTAAGAGATTGAAATGGCCAGAATACAGCTCATACTTAGCAATTCAGATGGTTGTAATAATAATTATACTTTTTAGATAATATATACTCTTAGAAAATGTATTTAGAGAACATTTTATACTTCCAAAACCTGTATAAACATTAGCTAAAGAATTCTTACAAGACTGATAAAATGTAGGTAGGTAATATGCTTATTATGAGCAAAATAAATGGTAAAATTGAGACTCAGAGAGTTGGTTTGGCTGAGTTTCCACAGCAATTTGGTCTGTGTTAATGAATCCCTCAGGGAGGGCGGTCTGACAACATCTACAGACCCAGGGGGCTCGTGAAATCTTCCCTTAGCTTCCGGAAGGGTTGCATCTGTGGGGTCAGTCTCCAGGCAGAAAGCCAGCTAACTCACAGGAGTTCAATGTCTCAGTAGACCTCAATGGCTTCAAAGTACGGCTGGAGAAAGAATGGCTGTAGGTTCAATGCCAAAGAATTGGACAGGGCCAAGATTTAACTGGGTTTACTCATTTGACTCAGTTTTCTTCAAGATATTTCCTCAGATTCTTAGTTTTGGTCAGCTGTGACTGAGCACCTAGATTTGGCTGAAAGGGCAGGCTGCTGATGCATGTTCTCAGCCAAATGGCAGGAGCATCTTTTGTTTCTCACAGGACGAGCATAATTGCTTCTACAAAGCGCTAAGTATTTACCAGGTCTTGAACTGTACAAGTACAAACCATTTTTCCAAACATGAGTCACTCACAGGGAAGTCAAATAAGCAGCTTGTCTGAATGATCAGAAAGCTAAGTGACACAAATTCAGGAAGTCTTAAAGAAAAGTAGCTTTAAAATTATGAATGCTGCAATGTTTATTAAATCTCACACAGAAGCAAAATACTTCAGAAAATAGAAGAGCTAACTGTCTGTTGGAGAAGGCGGCGATTTCCAATGGTTAAGGCTATTTCCTTTCTTCTAGGTTGCTAGATGAGCGTGCCGCCCTTGAGACTAGTTTGCCACATCCAGCCATAACCCCTGATGCCTTTTTCAGAATGCAAAGGCAGTTTTAACATAGAAGAAATAAGTATTTGGGATCATAGAGCAGGAGAAAATTTAACAGTCCCATAGCCAGAGATGATTTCTGGGGAAAGAAATGCAGTGATAACCTTGCTTATTAAAAAAAAAATATTTTTTTAAAAAAAATCATCAGTAATTTGAGAGAATTTCTGCACATTAGAACTCTTACCCTCCAGTTCATTGGAAAGGAGAAGATCACATGCTTATGAAGCATCCTTGCTCTGTTGCAAGATTATTTCATGCTTAAATCATGACAGCTGCCTCTGGATGTAGGGATGTTGATAAAATGTAAGAAAATGGCAATAAATAATCTCTGGCCAATCCCGCTTTTGGTATAGACTTCAGCAACAGAGTTCCCAGAGCAACTTCTAGCCAGCTGACGGCACATATCTCCCTTTCACAAATGTTTTTCCTTAGTGTAGGCTTATATGGTAACATTCATTATGTCCCTCCTAAAACTGTTTTCGAGGGATAGTAAAATAACTGTGTTTGAAGAAAAAAAAAAAATATATCTTAGAGGTATCTTTGCAGTATCAGTAAACACTGTATAAAAATCATTCATTATAAGTCATCACTATTCAAAACAATGAGAAGGTTGCTGCTGTAAACACACTTCTGTACCAATTCCACACCATGTAATTATCTCTCACAACGTAGTCACTAACAGCAGGAATTAAAAACTGGCTTTACAAATTGAATGTCTGCTTTTAGAGATAGAAAGAATCCCTTGTAAACAAAGATCAGCAATATATTCCAGATAATACACTATGTCTTGCCACAGAATAGCAATACCACAAAATATGCTCTTCTTTTAAAGATCTTAAAGCTTTTTTTGCTATGATCTTCTTCCAAAGCAGAATTTCCAAAGAGAGTTTTGAGATATGTTTGCATAACAGCCGTATGTTCACAATATACTTATGAGAATTCAACAAACTTATCTGTGGAGGAAACATTTTGTCTATTCCCTGTCAAAGACATTAATTCCTGACAAAGCTCAAGTTAACAACAACATCAACAACAACAAAAATAATAACATAAAAAGCCAGTAAAAACAAAAATACATTCAGGAAAAAAAACAATATTTTTAAACTGGATTTTAGGAAGTTAATGAAATAACTAAAGAAGCAGGACCTAAGATAACAAATCTAGGGGATATAATCTATTAGCTGAAGTTATGCAAACAATCACATATTTGTAAATTGAGTTACACATCTGTGCAGGTACCTGCACAAAGTGGATTATTCGGGGCAGTTAGAATTACACTATATTGCGAGCATTTAAATAGATGCTGAAAAAGTCAATTTTTCATGCTTACTCACTAACTTGGCAACACCAGCAAGAATGTAAGTATTTATATTTCAGGTGCTATAGGATTTTATGCCTTAATTCCTTGAATTCAACATTAATGTGACATCTATCCTCCATTTTCTGTCTGACTCCTTGTTCAAATTGCTTGACCCTCTTAGCTGCTGCAGAGTTGGACATGATGGACAACTTTATATGAAGAAGCCAGAGAATTCTCATACTTCTCTCTCATTAAAAAAAAAGAACCAAGCTGTCAGTAACTGGATGACAAGGTACAGGCAGGTACTTACCCTTACCTTTCCAGACGAGAAAGGATGGAAGCCCATCCTGAGAGCCCAGAACTCAGATTGCCTGTTCTCAGGTTCAGGCTGATTGCCAGGGATTTGCAGTGCCATCTATTGTATGAAGGAGAAGTTCTGTAGACTTTTCTCCAAATGCTAGGGAAGGGAAAGCTTCTTAACTACCAGAGTTATCAGTAGAAGAATATTTAAAGAAGTTTAGAGTTCTTTGAATTTACTTTTTGGAAAATATTAAGTGCATGTGTATCTAAACAAATCACAGCAAAGTCTTTTGGCATCAAGCTTCCTTTCAAGAAATGTTTTGAGAATAATCCAAGTGTTTTCATTAAGTGAAATTAACCTGTGTTCATCTCATTATTATCTTTTATGTGTAACGTTTTCCTTCAGTTTGAAAAAATGTAAAAAATTCCTAAGACATTAACTGCTGTTAATGACTGTTAAAAACAGTTAGCCTAACCAATCATATAATTTTACAAAAATTACTTCCTTCATATCCATTTCAATAGGAAGCTCTGTTCTTGTATAAAGATAAGACCATTGTTTCCTTAATATCACCTTCAAGCATATTGTGCCTAAAACTGATCACAAAGATGAAACACAAGTTTCATCAGCCTACATCCTCCTCTGCTTAGGCCACTGAGATGCCTCTTCACAATCTGCTCTGTCAGCTTCTGGTTTACAGAATTATGACCTAACAGTGAAAGTAAAAAACACATCAAGTGTCATTTGACTCAAAAGCCAAGTTAGGACCTATAAATTATAACAGCAACTCTATTTCCATTTAACAATGGAAATATGGTAATGACAAAACAGAGGAGTAAGGGAATCTTCTCTGTAGAACAATCTGTCAGGGCAGATTAGGCAAACCCAAAGTCTTCAAGAAATTATTCATAAACCTCTTGTGAAAAAGTTATTCCCCTGTAAATGACATTTACCTTGTGAATACTCTCCTCTGTTTCTAAGCTTTTGTTGTCAGTAACCCAAAAAATCCTTACCTCCAGCATTTTTAGAAATTACCACAAGTTCTGAAGTCTGTACTATACAAATAGGACCCAGTTCTCATGCTGATGATATCTACCTGATCCAAATGAATACCTTTGACAGAACAGAATCTCTCTGGTAGAGGATCTAAACTATTTCAAACAGCAGTTAATCCCTTGTTGTATTTTCATTTTCTAACATAAAACAACAATCCAAAGTAAGAGGACAAGAAAGAGGACTTGAAACTGTGTTTGTTTACTAAGGGTCTGAGTTCCTTGTATTACAGTTAAACCTTTAATAGAAAAAAATGAGACCCTACTACAATTTATTATGTGAACAGTTTTCCATAGAAGTAATAAGTATTGTATTACTTGTTACCACTTTGGCAAGAAATATCAAATACAATAGAAACACTGCAATGATACGGAGGAGCTAGGATGATACATACTGCAGAACAACAGAAATCCATAAGGACAATAGAAACTACAGATATTATAGCATCAAAATGTGTTATCAAGGATAAGCAGAACACTTATCTGAGATGCTTATTTCAGTGAAGCTCTCTGTCCCTGTAAGTGTCCCAAGAAGAGTCGGCACACAGGGGACAGTACATAACCTAATGTATGTACTGTCCTAATGACTAGCTTTAAGTAGCTGTAAAGTACGTATCTCTGCTTACACAGTAAAGTTAATGGTTGCTTTGTCACTGCTGACTTAATAAATAAACTTTTCTAATTGCTAGAAAATCCTTGATTAAAAAAAATGTTTAATTGTTTCAGACCTTACTCTTCCTGAAATTGATGTAATTCCTCCTATGTGTTGTTCATGTAGCCAGGCCTCTATGGCCTGAATGGTGGTGAGTACTGCTAGTCAGATAAAAATCTTTCTATGCATTTACTGAGTTGGCCAGTTGTTTAGCCTCTTCTGTGCTTAAAAAGGATTTGAGGATCATGTGGTCTTGTTTTTTTTACTACAGAGAATTCAGTCATAGGGAGAAAGTTTTTTTACAATTTCAACTATATGAACTGTGTATATATTCATGAATTTTAAAGCCAGAAGGAATCATTGCCATCCAATCTTGCCTTTTATCTACAGTTCACCTACCAATGTCAGCCCACAGCCCAGACATTCTGCTTAGCTGCAGTGTCTTTGAGAAAGTTGATTGCAAAGATGAATCTACTCACCACTTGAAAAGTTGTTCCTATGCTTAGCCTACCTGTTACTTTAAAAAAATCCAGAAGTAATAAAAAACCCCAACCCTCCCTGTATCTTTTGTCCACACTTCTTTTAGTCTCCGTTTCAAATCACTGTAATCCTCCATGCCATTTTTCTTCCTCTAAAGAGAAATCTAAAGAACCACTAATCTTTCCTCCACATTGATAATTTTGATCATTCTATCAAGAAATTTCAAATCTCTTCTTAGATAAAAGACACCAATTTAACTTAAGGCTTTCTCACAGACCTGTATAAATAAAGTACACATGGATTTCTCTTAGAAAAATTACTCTTCCTTTCCCATCTTCAAATCTGCTGCACATCAGTCCTCCATAAAGCAGACATTCATGGCCCTGGCGGTTCTTACACACGTGTGCTCTCCTCAAAGCAAAACAAAGCCCTCACAGTCCAGATGGTCTCTCTCCCAAAGCTTCATCAGCTCCCACGCTTGGACCAGCTCTGTGGTTCTGGTCCAATACAGGTGTATTTACATTAGTAGTTTAGTCCAAATCAGAAGAGTACTTTAAATATATTTCCTGATTGCATATATTAGTTCGCATTCAGAAGTAGATCTTCTGAGCTGGATTTTTTTGGTGGAGGAAATCCCTCATTTCCTCACACACCAAGGAATTTCCTCACACACCAGGAAACTTCCTCACACACTGGGAAAGAACAAGAAATGACAAAAAGAAAAGTTCTTGGTTTATAAAGCTCACAGTTAATTTCACCATTACAGCAGGAAAACACATCAGTTCACAAGAAGACCAAAAGAACTATGGCTGATACTCACCTTCCACGTTACAGCTTTCAGCCACTGTGTAAAATAAATTGAACTATTTAAAAAAAGAAATTTTCTTCTTTGCTTTGTGCTGAGTTATTGCTGAGATTATTATCCTTACATTAAGGAGCTATGTACGATATTTATCACTACTATCTGTGTATCCCAAAAGATCAAAAACTACAACCTACAACCCTGCACCTTTTGCTTTTGAAGGCATGAGGTAAAAATCTGTGTGCAAACACCCTTTAGGAGATTCTCATTCCTGTCTACAAGTATGTTTTCTAACAGGAGAAAACACGTGTGCTGGTGACATTTTTAGTGCAATTCTGGTTATTAAAAAATATTTATATTCACACTAAAATATCAATTGCATTTAAACATGTACTTAATATATTTTCTTATATTTTAGCACATTAACAGATTTAATTATCTTGAAATCACGTTTGAAAGTTCACCCATAAATTTAACATTTGAATGTTTAATTACGTAGTTCTCCAGTTCTATTATGACAAGGTTTTGCATTTTAAAAAGAAGAAATTCATTATGCAACTCAAAATACTGTGGGGTTTGTTTTCCTTTTAATAGACATTTATTACCTAGATAGTTTATCAAAACCATAACAAGTCTCTTTAAACATCTTTAATCTGTTGATAGACATAGCCTCAAATTGTTACTTATATAAAAAAGTTTTATGGAAAAAAGGCCTGAGTTAATTTGCTCTCAGACTTAGTTGCCCAGGAAAAGTAGAGAATTACTAATGAAATTACTTTAGCAGTAGGATAAAATACCTATTGACTGTGACAAAGACTGCGGAATCCATCTGCTCGTGGACACACAGTGAAGCAGGTGTGACCGACTATGAACTCGGTCTAGTGAAAAAGAAATGGTTTACATAAGCAGAAACTAATCTTTATGATGCTTATATCCACTCTAAAGAAGGCATCACCTCCCAAGCAAAAAGGAAAAGACAATCTGCAAAAGTGAGCAACATAAGTGTTCCCATCTTCTGAAGACTAAAAAAAGGATGAAATTTCTCTAGAGTTAAAAAGTAAGATAAGATAAGATAAGATAAGATAAGATAAGATAACAAAGGGAAACCCCTTTTAAAAATAAGAAGGCTAGAATTGCATCACACTTGGCAAAGGAGAAAAAAAAGATCTCATTTGATTTTTCAATTTCATGAAAGCAGCTATAAGATATCTCTTTTAGAATTGCAAACTAAGAAAATACTTCAATACATCTTTTTATTATCCTGCCAAACCGAGAAGTTTTAGAACATTCTAAGCATCTGAAGATTGTGAAAGAAATTAAACTGCAACATGTTGTAAAGCCTTAGCAACAACAGTAACCACCTGGGTAACCTTTGTAATAATTCTGTACCAAAGGTATTACATGCGCATTTATTTATGAAGTGTAAACCAGCAGCCAACATTTTTATCACTTAGAATTGAGTTGTATAATGTGTGCACTGCTAGTGAACCCAAAGATTCTGAATGCAATTTCAGTTAGCACACAAAATTAACCTTTCATATGAGTGCCTACATTTCCCCTAAGACATCTTTCCTGTCATATTTCACAAACAATTTGGGTAATGCTTAGTGTTTTAGCCCATCTGAATTATGCATACACCTACACATTCCATAATGTATCTAAAGAATGTTTGCAATTCTTGGGCATGATGCAAATTTATTATAAATAATTGTAAAAACCAACCAACCATACAGAAATAAAACACACTTACTGAAGTTAATCCCACACATTCTTTCTTCCAGTGTCTCAATACATCAAACAGTAATTGTCTTGTACTTAACATAATAGGGCAGAGAATATTTATCCTGAGAGTGCCCAAACTGGTTAAATATAGATAAACATCTAAGATAAGATTAAAAAAATCAGCTTTCTTCTTTAAAGGTCACTGCGTAATAATTATTTCAGTGTCATTAGCAAAAAAGCTACACGCCAGAGCCAACTCCATATGGATTACGACTGAACTTAAACAGCATTATCTGTGTCCTATTGTGAGTTCAAATTAAAAGGCAGATTGCTGCTGTTTTGGGGAGAGGAGGTTGTCTGCTTCTTTATTTTGCAAGAGAAGAGAAGCAGAAAAGTGAGAAAAGGGAGAAACAATAGTTATAACACAAATGTTATTAATCTTGATCTGAGATACTTATTTCGTTCCTATTCCTGTGCCTTAATGACTTCCAGTCCCAACATCATTCCACTCTGATATAAAGAGGAACACTAAGCCCCTGACAAACCATGTGGAAAAAGCCAATCCATTTTCCATGGATTAAATACTAAGATAGCGTGCTAATCGCTGTACTCCTCAGCCTTATGTTAGTAAGTACTTCCAACTTCAGCCTACTTTTTCCTGAAAATGCCACTGACATTAAGATGAGTATTCTCAAATCATGTTTATAAGCTCTACATTGTCTGTGAACTTTTTAATGGCAGAGTGCTAATGAAAAATTTACATGGGATTTTCATTCCACAAGCTTTTTTACCAGAAACCTCACTCCATATATTTACTGTGAAAGCATGAAGTCTTCCATGGAGTTATGCTACTCGTTAGAACTAAGCAATTAAAATTGCTCAAAATTTGAAAGACCAGAAAAGTCACTTTCATGAATATTAGCTTATTGTTTAATATAATGGATGCACTTGTTAAATAATAATCAGGCCATTAACATCTTATGAATACAAACAGATTTTAGTTGTATATTAATTCTAATTGTCTCATTAGCTATGCTATAGGGTTTATACTGTTATGGATCAATACACACACTTATGACAAAGTTTTGAAAAAAAAAATCAATACGGAAAATGTTCTTTCTCTTTTTTTTTACTCATACCTAAATAAATATATCACCTGGAAACTAAGAAATTATTTATACCGTACAGCTTACTCGTCCTTATATAATTTGTACTACCTGCAGCACAACTTTCTTGCTTCCTCATATCAGTTTGAGTTTTCTCCCATTAGAGAGATGCCTCAATAAAAAGATGTCAGTGAGGAAGGTAGGAGGGAGAAAACAACCAGCCTGTCTGCAGGGAATCTGTCAAGCATTTGGTCAGCCTCTATGATGAGCAAAGGAAAATGTGTAAAAACCTACCTCTCTCCGCCCAGTAAATAAACATAAGAACTTTTGGTGAGGATACAGAATAACATGCAATACTTAAGATGTAAAATAGTTTAGGTGTGAAAGACGCAATGAGATCACACTTGGCTCTTCTGTCCAGTAAATCAGCCAGAACTGTCCTTGGGAGCACAAGGACTTTATGAAGAGTTGAGTCCTTGGTGAATTGGACCAGACAGAAAAGACTCATCATTGTTTAATGAATGACCCTTAGTTCTAAGTACAGGAACACACAGTACTACTAACTGTTACTGTAAATACTGAAAAGTGGGCTTCTAAGGACAATCAGCTTTTTTTATAGATGTGAACATCAAAACCCATAATTTTCTCTGCAGGTGAATGAGTATGATAGTGTCCCAGTTTCAGCTGAGATGATAGAGTTAATTTTCTGACTAGTAGCCGGTATAGTGCTGTGTTTTAGATTTAGTATAATAATGTTGATAACACACTGATGTTTTCAGTTGTTGCTAGGTAGTTGTAGTGCCTACACTAAGTCAAGGACTTTTCAGCTTCTCACTGTGCCCTGCCAGGTGCAGAAGAAGCTGGGAGAGCACAGCCAGGACAGCTGACCCAGACTGGCCAAAGGGACATTCCCTGCCACAGAACATCATGCTCCAGATAGAACCGGGGAAGCTGGCTGGGAGGCGGGATTGCTCCTTGCAAACAGACTGGGCATCGGATTGGGTTTTTTCCTTTTGCGTGTGGTAAGCAAGTGCATTTGTGCATCACTTCGTTTTTATTTATGTGTGTGTATATATATATGTTTTATTATAATTATCATTATTATTCTCTTCTTTTGTTATACTGTAAAACTGTCTTTACCTCAGCCCACGAGTATTTTGTTCCATTGTCCTCCCCATCCCACTGAAGCGGAAGGGATGAGCGAGTGGCTGCGTGGTGCTCAGTTACCAGCCAGGGTTAAACCGCGACAGACAGCAACCAACAGTCCTTTATTGCATCTCTCTATTCCACTCCCAAACTTTCCGGGGACAAAAGCCTGACAAGACTGTTTACATGAGCAGAAATGCAACTCCTCCCTATGCTGAATGTCTGGAGTGTAACAAGGTCTCAACAGGTAAGAACATTAAACCTATGTTCCAGTCACTTCCACCCAAGCCACTAATTTAAATTTATATGATTTGCAGGTTTGCATATGTATCGTACAATGTGGCAAGAGCTCTGAAAATTAAGTTACTAATATGAAATTCAAGTTTGTCCTATAGTTATAATTGCATAGCTGGATTTCAGGGCTGTTGCCTGTCTGCACACCCATGCACTTGAGTCAGAAATTCCCTTGCGGTCCAGGAAGCCCCCGGCTAGATGAGCCATCCAGCTGATTTGAAACATCACACCAACCTAGCCAAGGTGACTGACTGAGCTCTTGCCCTCCTTCACAGCAATACATAGGAGTAATTGGTGCAGGAGTCTCCAGGTGAGAATTCCAGGCACTCCCTGAGGCAGCTTCTGCTATGTATATACCAATTTGTACATTTCAATGTGTAGATTAACGTCCTGCATGGGGGATCTGGCTACTCCAGGCAGGTCCTGCTGTGGAACTGATCAAGCTGTACATAGTTACTTTTAAATACTCAGTAGAAACCATTCCTGCAGATGTAAAACCAGTTACATAAGACAGTCTTTAGTACATAGTTAAGAGATGTTTTGCATGTAGTTTAAGATAATCAACAGCAATGAATTGTGTATATACTGAAGTGGTCACACAGGACCATGGGCCAGCTAGATTATAGGAATTCAGCAGAACAACAGTTCGGTAAGCTGCTTTCCCAACACAGCTGGAGACACCCTGGCAAGGACCCCTGCAATGGAGACTCCTACAGCCACACATCCAGCAACTAGCCACACTGAGACATCTAATCCCCACGCTAAATTCCCAACAGGTTTGGGGGATTTTTAAACAAATACTCTGTTTATGAGTGTCTGTGTAACAACGACCAGGTACTCAGTGTATACATGACAAACATTTTTCTTGTAAAGGGAAGAAAAATCCATGCTTTTTCACCCTGATCTAAATTTTCCCTTTCCAAAACATCTCACTAAGTACATCCTCCCACAGTGTTTCAGCAAGTAGGAAAGTGGCGGAGCAGCCTAGCATCTAGCAGTAACACTGCTATCAGAATATAATGTTCATAGGGCTGGTATGAAGTAAGCTCTGTAGGCTGTAATTATTGAAGTGCCAGGCTGCCTGTGTTACAGAAGTAAACAGATTTTATAAGCGATACAAAGTTCCATTGGCTTGCAAGTCAAGCCCAGCAAATTGCTGACCAAAAGTATCCGCGTTTTCACTAGTGGACTACCAAATTGTCGCCTTTTGAGTCCACTTGAATGAATAAAAGATCATTCAAATGAGCAAGGATTGAGAAGGTCAGTACCAACCTGAGAATCCGTTATCATAGATTATCAGCTATCATGAGTCAGATCTACAAATTGTTTCCAGTGAGAGTGATAATGAAAATTCCCTCAGGGCATGCCCCAGGCAGGACAGACAGATCATTTCTCTAAGGAGTGAAAAAGAGTATTTTTTCTTAGTTGCACTGGCTGTTGTGTCTGGTTCTTGTGCTTGTAATGAGATGGATCACCATAGTTGGTTTGGGAAGAAATTGTTTCTTGCAACTTATCAGGAGAGCTGGATGGATGGCATGGAGAAAGAGAACAGGAGCTCAACTCCTTTAGCTACCATCTAGGATTACTTGGATCTATCAACTCATGTCTACTCTGCAATTTTAGGGTCTTTTATATTAGATACCTTGTTCCTGTCTGCTTTCCCCTCTGGCATTCAGTATAATCTGTCCTAAGGACTTAAGCTGAAATAAAATTGTAATTAATTCAGGGATAGATGGGCAAGGTTAATGATCTACCATTACATAGACATAGAATGATAGAATGATAGAATCATGGAATCATAGAATCATGGAATCATGGAATGTTTTGGGCTGGAAGGGACCTTTAAAGATCACCTAGTCCAACCACTTTGCAATGAGATCAGGTTGCTCAGAGCCCTGTCCAATCTGACGTTGAATATTTCCAGGGATGGGGCATCTACAACCTCTCTGGGCAATCTGTTCCAGTGTTTTACCACCCTCATCGTAAAAAATTTCTTCCTTATATCTAGTCTGAATCTACCCTCTTTTAGTTTAAAAACATTACCCCTTGTCCTATCACTACAGACCCTATTAAATAGAATCATAGAATCATAGAATGGTTTGGGTTAGAGGGGACCTCAAAGGTCTTCTAGTTCCAACCCCCCTGCTATATATATCAATATATGCACACACACACAGATATGTATATATATGAACAAATGGTCCCTTTTTGCCTTAAACATTTAAACAGT
Source organism: Balearica regulorum gibbericeps (assembly GCF_011004875.1). Classification (NCBI taxonomy): domain Eukaryota; kingdom Metazoa; phylum Chordata; class Aves; order Gruiformes; family Gruidae; genus Balearica; species Balearica regulorum. The sequence goes on from NC_046186.1 coordinate 25,343,089, forward strand.
GTTTCAATATAAGGGGGAAAAGTATTTTCTGCTATGAATATTTTATCTTTAACCTTCTAAAGTACACTAGAAACGTGCTGATTAGAGACACCCACTATCCATTTTACCCTGTTGCTAATGAAAACAAGCCCTGCATTCAAAGCTATTTTTACTGTTAAGATTTGCATAATATAGCTGTGCTCTGACTCAGATTTCTGCAGATGAAGTAACTTTTTCCTTCTTCATAAAATTTTCTAATTTGAGGGCTAAACAGCAAGATAATTCAAAAACAGTTTTAAAATCCCAGCTCAATTATTCTTCTTAGTTAGCAGAAATTAATGCAACTAATTTACAGAGCTGTAACTCTAGCTAGTTTATAGAGGTATGTTTGTATCATGGGTTCTCATAAAAATATCTTTCTTTTAATTAAATCTCCTTATTCTTAAATGCCCATGAGAGAAACTTCAAAGCAAGATAGCATATCTGTTATTCTCCTGTACATATTTACATTAAAATACCATAGACAAACACACTTCTTAGCAGACAAGATATCAATTTGCAGAGACAGAGAAATCAAAACCCTCTTTTATCTGCATGAGTTTTCTCATGACAACACTCATTGCTCCCCTGAATTTTATTAAAAATGGGGTAGCAGGAAAGAGGTTGATCAAATCTTAACTAATCTTAACAGACGTGAATATAGTAGAAAATTCATGCAGGGAAAGTCTGTCAAAGGCTACTAAAATAAAAAGTGATATCTTTGGTTCAGGAAGTCCTGAGCAAAAATAGCTGAAAGACTGTCTGGACATCAGAAAAGTATGTGTAGATAGTTTCCCAGTTCTGTGCTCCTCCCTAGACGTTAGATCTCTGGAACAACACAACATGGCCATTACTTTTGTTTGATGATTTAGGGATTTCTAGTCACAAGCTCACAAAAGCAGGGGAAAAAAATCACAGACAAAAAGTCCTCTGTTTTCACATTACCTACAGCCCTTCTTCTACTATACAGTAAAAGATTGAGTCCCATTTCCAGAATTGCTCAGAAGGCAATACAGGCCCCAATTTGATTCATCTTATAATCAGCATTCACCATCTTATCAGTGACTTATCAGTGACTTCAGCAAAACTCTTATATCATTGATCCGTTTGTTAGAAAGAACGTGTGGTTTCATCATTGTGTCATTTTGTAGAAACTGTTAAAATTTAAGCCACCATTCAAATTCAAAATGCGTTGAATGAACATTACTTTGATCTGTTCAAACAACATAATTATTAGCATTTAAGTTTGGCTTTACAGACTGCTCAAGTGTTAGTTTAAAATATCTAACAAAAGATGTGAGGCACCAGAAAAAAAAATGAGGTCAAATGTCTGATTATTAACGACGACTTTGTATGTTGCAATTTTTTTCACAAAATGCCATAGATAATTTGATCAATAGTTCAAATTTTAGTAAATATTGATCCTGTAGCACTAAGTTTATCTTTAATAGGTACTCCCGAGTACCTGAACAGCAGCAGTATTAAATCAGAATATGAATAGCAATAATAAGCAGGAAGCAAATAAACTGCACGGCCCCATCTCTGCTTTTTATTTCCTTCTCTTTCATTTTGAAATAAGGCAATCAGTGCTGAAAATGTGATCTTTTAATTACATTTTCTACAGCAGTTAGCACAATGTGGAGGGTTTTCCAATATCCACACAAATGTTTTGCAGAAACTGCTGTAGGCCTGCCAACTGAAGGCACCTTAAGACGTAGTTATTATAGTATCATTTTAAGCATGGGTTTTTTTTTTTAACGTGAATTTTCTTCAGCTGGTAAATTGGTAGATAGCTAAGGAATCTGAAACAGAAGCGCTGAGGTATATGATGTTTCATCAGAAAAAGTACAACCTGTTGGACTGCTGCACTAAAATAGCTAGAAGATAATGTCTTCACTGGGTGTCTGGAAAGAAAGAGGGATAGAAACTAATCAAATGGGCTAATGCTTAGCTATTATCTGCACTAATTATGAGGAAAACAATATTTAATATTAACTCTTTCCCTGTACATGGGAAGTGTATAATTTGTAACAATTACACTACACATTTAATAGCTATTATCTTCACCGATTAAACAATTTACTCCAGAAGCACTATTTTGAAGAGGAGAGAGACATAAAATAGGAGTGCATTACCTACTCAAGTGGAAAGCACAATTTCTGCAAAAAGACTGAATGAAGCAAATACGTGTCTGCAACAAAGGCAGAACTATCACATTGGAAGTTGTCCTCTATCCAGCAGACAAGAAATAACATGCAGCCCAAGATTAACGGGATTGTGCACAGGAAATGAGGATAGTTTTAATAGTTTTCAAAAGATACTAGGGAGGGATGCTTTCTTCTCACTCTGCAATGCCAGTTACTTTGTCTAAAATAAATAAAGAAAATATATGGTAACTACAGCCTACCTGTTGACCACATGGAACTGAGTTGTGAATACACATGAAAAAGCAGAACAGGAATATTACACTTAAAATGAACAAGGCTTTTAGTAATTTATATCTTTATTATGTTTTATTTTTAAGCAAGCATATATTACTTGAGTACCGCAACATATCCACTGGTTTTGGCCACAGCTACCACAAAAGTATGTCAAGACATGAACTCTCTGTTATGCTCAATCTTATTTTTACAATCTTATTTTTGAAGGAGGTCTTTTATTATCATTACCTTTAGCAGAATTACTCTAACTTGTGACTTAACTCAAGGTACACTGAAATTATCTGAAGCCACAGAATCAGAACTCAAGCAACTTATCATTTAATCAAAAAGCAGTAACTGTTGCAAAAAATCTAATTATTCCCTTTATGTGCTTTACTTCAGTTGAACGCTTTGATATTTCTGGTAATAAAGCTGTCCTAGTACAATAACTGTACAACTCAGTTCTACACAAGAAAGTACTGGTTATATGCAGCCTTATAATCAATCTACACGTTATAATTTCTAGGTCTATTCTAAAATAGGGTAACAAACTTTTCAAATAATCTTACTAACTTCTAAAATATAATTGGTTTTGAATTATTCAGTATTATAGCACAGGATAAGTTGAAGTCTATGGGACAGCCTTTTTTTTAAAAAAAAAAAAAAAATCTGGCTTACCTTAGATGGCTACACCAAGAATGAGCAAAGGCAAAAAAATTATACAATTATACAATGACAACTCAGCAAAACTACCAAACATATCTAAAGTGTTCTGGAAATATTTTAATTCCCTGGGAAATAAAAAGTCCCTCTCCCTAATTTGAAAGATAAAGGAAAAACATTCATTTAGTAGTATGGGCCAGGTATCATCAGGTATTGAGATAATTTACGTTTTATAGCATGATGGGCTTCTGGGCCTCCTGTCATACAGTTATCTGTCTGAATGGGAGGCTGTTTAAGATATTTCTCCTTCTTTTTTCTATGCCAGTAAAAGCTCAATAAGAACCTCAACAGCTTTACTACCAACTGCTACTAGATCAAGCTGAACATTAAACAGATGGAACATATTACTAATAAAAATGTTTACCAGCTAGTCATTCAAGGATCCCTGTTGAATCCAACCATGATGCATGTTTGCTGTAACTGATAATGAGAATCAAGAGGCTCTTCTTCAATAACAATCTTCTGACTAAAAGTAAAAACAAAGTTCAAAGGGGTACAAGGGCAATTTTGCACAGCAAGACATCGTGACTATAAGCTTGAGTCGTCACATGAATTAGTAATGTGGGTACTGAAAACTGCCACTTACTTACAAATTACTTTAAAGAGTCTGTGTATTTTAAATACCTCTTTAAATCCAGTGTGAATTGTTTAAATCTGTACAATAGTAGATCAATAAGTATTTTTGCTGAATAGTCACTTTTAAATTGCTAAAATAGACCTGTTCTGGAAGAGTTTCAAGTTGTACTGCAGCTTTCCATAACACATAATGTTTTAATTGTCATGTCTTAGCCAGGACAATTCTTAGCATGTTCAAAGGACAACTCCAAATACCAACAAGTTCAGAAAACACAGCATTTCCATTCAGAAACTGGCAAATAAATAAATGTCTGTATGCTGTTTTTCTACATAGAAAAGCATTTCAAATCATTAAATGGTTATTATTACTGCAAACATGTGTTGACACAATTGCTGAAGCCAGGTCTTAAATGAACATGACTTTTTTATATTCATGACTTAGAGCTAAAGCTGTGTTATTTTTTTATTCTATTATTTGCAAGATCTGCAAACATTATTATTGTATTATACAAATGACTAGTTATGACTCCTTTAGACTGGCTGTCGAGAAAACAGCAACATAATTTGAACTAATAGCGAAAGACATGCTAGTGAGAGAAAAAGGGCCTAACAAGAACAGATGTTTTGAATGTGAGGGGGAAAAACAATCCTCTATGGACTAACTTGATAATATTTAAATAGGACTAGATCTTCCTTGCCATGGAAAGAGAACTACAGTGCTGATGAAACTCAGCAAAATCATATTAAAAATGCCTTGAAGTTTATGCCTGATGCTCTTTCGCAGCAGAAGCAGAACCAAGGTGCCTTTGCTCAGACAGGGAACTAGAAGAGTTCTATAAAACTACACATGCAGATAAACTTATCAATTCTCTGTGTGAACTTGTTTCAAGACTCCCATTTAAAGAGGGCTGCAGAAACGGGAGATGCTTTGTTTTCAGGATTGCTGCAGCTGTTGCAGGTATAGTTAGAATAATGGCATCACTGACCCGGCACATGTGACAGCTGCTGTTTTGACTAATCCCAAAACACTCTAAAGCCAAAAGCACAATCTGTGTTTGGAGCATTGACCCTGGCTGGACACCAGGTGCCCACCAAAGCCACTCTGTCACCCCCCTCCTCAGCTGCACAGGGGAGAGAAAATATAACAAAAGGTTTGTGGGTCAAGATAAGGACAGGGAGAAATCACTCACCAGTTACCATCACAGACAAAACAGACTCAAATTAAGAAAATTAATTTAATTCATTGCCAATCAAATCAGAGTAGAGAAATGAGAAATAAAATTAAATCTTAAAAACACCTCCCCCTCACCCCTCCCTTCTTCCCGGGCCCAACTTCACTCCTATTTTTCTCTGCCTCCTCCCCACCAGCAGGACAGGGGGACAGGGAATGGGGGTTACGGTCAGTTCATCACATGTTGTCTCCACCAATCCTTCCTCCTCAGGGGTAGGACTCCTCACACGCTTCCCCTGCTCGAGCGTGGGGTCCCTCCCACGGGAGACAGTCCTTCATGAACTTCTCCAACGTGAGTCATTCCCACGGCTGCAGTTCTTCATGAACTGCTCCTAGCATGGGTCCCTTCCACGGGGTGCAGACCTTCAGGAGCAAACTGCTCCAGCGTGGGTCCCCCATGGGGTCACAAGTCCTGCCAGCAAACCTGCTCCGGCGTGGGCTCCTCTCTCCACGGATCCACAGGTCCTGCCAGGAGTGTGGGCTTCCCACAGGGCCACAGCCTCCTTCAGGTGTCTCCACCTGCTCCAGCGTGGGGTCCTCCACGGGCTGCAGGTGGATATCTGCTCCAACATCAACCTCCATGGGCTGCAAGGGGACAGCCTGCCTGACCATGTTCTCCATAGGCTGCAGGGGGATCTCTGCTCTGGCACCTGGAGCCTCCCCTTCCTTCTTCACTGACCTCGGTGTCTGTAGAGTTGTTCCTCTCACATATTCTCACTTGTCTCTCCAGCTACAATTGCTATTAGTATTTTGGGGCTTTTTGCCCCTTCTTAACTCTGTTATCCGAGAGGCACTACCACCGCCGCTGATGGGCTCAGCCTTGGTCAGCGGCGGATTTATCTTGGAGCCAGCTGATATTGGCTCTATCGGACATAGAGGAAGCTTCTAGCAGCTGTCACCCCAGTGGAAGCCTGTGCTGGAGCAAGATCCTGGCAGGACCTGTGGACCTATGGAAAGAGGAGCCCATGCCAGAGCCCACCCCCACCTGCTACCAAAACCTTGCCATGCAAACCCAAAACATCATCTTGATCTAAAAGCTTCAGGAGATACCTAAGGAAGATACTGAAGGCAGTGGAAAGAAATAGGAGAGTGATTCATCGCACCGTAACTGATCACAAAGGTTGCTTTAAGACTAAATCTTAGTCTTAATCTTCAGATGGTTAAAGACAGACGAGGTAACCCTCTACTTTAAATCAGCATTTAAGTCTCACCTAAAAGCTATTCAAATCCAAATATATTCCTCACATGCACAAAACAGTACTAAAAAGCTGAAGGACTCAGAACCAGAAGTTAGCCTACATTACTGTAAATTACACACTGCAGCCACACAGTCTTAATGAATGGACAACATAAATATGTTTTAAAATGTGCTTCAAAACAAGTGGAGATGTGCTACTGAATTCTGGACTGACAGCTGGCAGATAAAAGCAAGAATACCTCAGATTCCCATGCTAAATTCATCGCCATTAAATGTCAATTAAACTTATTGGGCACTTCCTTCTGCTATTACTACTACAATAAATTTCAGTGTTATTTAGAGAAAAGCCTCTGGACATTCTCAGAAAAGCTTAAAAACTGTTAAGTTTGTAAAAAGAAAAGGTTTGGGATGTCTTTTCTTGTACTAAATATTGCCTCTCCTTGACAATGCACAGCAAGCTGAGAAGTTCTCCTCCTGGCTACATTCCCATTGAAACCAAAGCGATTGCCTTAAACCCTGACTTGATGATGCAGAGGGTTCAACAGCACCACTGGCATAAAGACCTGCTCTCCTTTTCAACACTCCTATCTGCTTTTTCATCATTTTCCTGTTTCATCAGACTAAGTCCCTGATGCTGCTCACAGTGCAGACCCACAAACTACTGTCATGGCACAAAACGATAAGTGAGCTGAAGTACAGAAGTAAAAATTTCTATACCAGGCAAACTATGAGTTTAACCCTTTGGATTCTGGGTGCAAACAGCTGTTATACTGTGGGTTAAATTTTGTCAAGAGGTATAACCTTCAGCAACAGGGAAAGGCAAAGACACAAGGCACCTTCCAGGTGCAGAGGCTATGGCTCAGAGGTCGTTCTGTGCAAAGAGAAGACACGTTTGCCTCCTGATTTAGCCATGCACCCTGACACAAAAGAAAGTTGGTAGAAATTTAGAGAAGAGTCTGCTAGCACACCTGAGATTTAGTAGCTCCTTTGGAGGTGAAAAAATGATTCTTGAAGGTAGCTTTGATCAAAGCATACAAACTAAATTATAACCTTGTCCTGTTGTTCACTGTGGGAGACAAAGAATGATGGGCAAAAGCCAAAATACCCCTTAACAAAACCCATGATAAAACCATGTTTTTGTGGAATGGACCTTTCAAAGATTGCAGATCTGCTGAAATACACATCCTTCTCTCTTTCTGTGAAGCTGGGTAGGCTTGTGCCTGTCAGGCAGATGAAACTAAAACTATACCACAATATATGGCTGGCATCAGTATCAGTGTTCTCCAGAGCTCTGCTCAATTTCTAAAACATCACTGAGGAAAGTTACCACTCAGATCTGCCTAATATAATAATATATATCTACAAACAAATTACTGAGCAGTTATGCGGCACTACAGAAAGTCTTTTAAGTGCTGATATTTTTTTGATAAAGGCAATCAGCGTATGTTTTCAAGTGTCTAATTTGCCTGTGCCTGTATAATCCGTGACTTCATTTTGCATAATCCTTCATCTCAGTCCCCCTTTGGATATGTTAACCCATAAACCACATGCAAGGTTTAACATACATCAAAAAATATATCAGTAACTTTACTCTCATAAAGAATGTCAATCTGTACAAATGACAAAGTAAAACCCGCTGATGGCATACATAATATTGTAGCAGCAGTGCTGAAGCACGACACGTTCTAAATATACCTAGGGGACCAGCTACAGAGAAACCACATCTGAAAGGCTTCTGTGTCTGAAAATGTACCTGTTTTCCATCCCCTTGTGCCCTCCCTCATCACTCCAAGGATTCCTTCTCTCAACAAAACTCATCTTCCTCACAGATAATCGCTTATATATGCAATTCAAATGGTTAATTTGGAAAAGTCTTTTCCATGCATGTGCCAGAGCACTTCTGTTTTCAGCACAGCTCACACATACATGTGCAGAAGTTAACTACACCGAAACGTAGGCCTTGAGCTAAAACTAGCTCTTTTCTCAACCCTCTTATCTTGTACCTTCTTCTTCATCTATTTTATTACACCAGAGGGAAATAACACTAATTTTGCATGAATAAACAATATCTGGTTTTCTCCATCAGATTCAGTAGCATAAACCACACTGCTTTATTTCGTTTGTGCTACAAATATATTTCTAAACTGACAGTTTGACAAATTAAATATAACCCAGGAAAAAAATGGCTCTTCTTATTCATTTACTCATGTAAGAAAATTTGAATCCTATATATGGTTTTTTCTGTCAACTTCTAATATTTTGCTACATTATTATGTGGAGGAACTCAAGAAACGGCAACTGAATCTCATGATGTTGTACCACATGGTGCCATCTGTTGAATGATAGCGGCTCATAGCATTACACAATATTATGAGATGGTTGTCTCTAACATGCAGAGGAAGTCTTTCTGGCTCCCATCCAAACTTTAATAGGGACTTTAACCTTCCAGACAGCACTGACTGCTGTTAGCAAGATACAGCCTGCTGGAGATCCTTATAATTTAGACACATAATGTTGTGTAGTCACTTTCAGAAAGTTAAGATCCTCAGGCTATTTCTTACTGAAAGAGAGTACACAGACAATTAATATAGAAGGAAGAATGAAGAACTTGAAGGCAGACCGAAGGACTCAAAGTCCTCCTCAGGAAGGATGTGGATTATACATGGGATCCCAGTAGAACAGCGAAAGACCTAAATTGTCATTACTCAGAAGAAATCAGTGATATTATTCAGTAATAACAAAGAAATTATATTCAGAAAGGGATTATTTTCCCCATACTATCTAGTAAAGCAGCATTTTATGATTCTTACCATATTTAGTATGAGACAAAACTGATCCAAAAGTTGTATCTAGCTATAACAATGCCACATTTCTGCTTCACTGCCTCACAGTGTCAACAAGTCAGGCCTGGAGACAGTTCACTCCATATGTAACCTCTCCATAGTGATCACTTTCCAGCTTCATTGAGACTAGAGATGAACCCCATTCATTATATTTATGCAATATATACTTTGTATGAAATACAATATCTGTTCACAAGATGATATTCAGTGATGTTTTAACCCTATGTCAGCTTCCATGGGAATGTTATCATTCACTCATACACAAAATACTTCATAGTCAAGAACCAGGCTAGCCCTGCTGTTCTTATTTAGCAGCCAGTATAACACTGTTTCTAGCCCCTCCTAAAGGACCTTAGGACTTTGACACTCCAGTGGGAAGTGTTAAATACCAAGGCAAAATAATGAGTCTGTGAATTTCAGGAAACTCCTGGGACGGGGCTGACACTGAATGGTGCCTCCAGAGAGCAAATAGCTTCAGATCAGGGTACTGTACATTGAAAGGAATATCTATCATAGTGGACATTTTAACAAATTGTATCACAGCTGTGAGGGCTGTATAAATAACCTGACAGTTCCCTGACTGATAAAAACCAAAAAGAACAGAACTATAGCATTAAAGACAATGCAAATATTCAAGGTTTGGAGGTTCACAGGACGGGGGCTTTTCCAGGTCAACCTCTATTCAGTTTTTTCTGTAGTCTTTGCACTAAAATAAAATATATTCATTTTTTTATCTTAAAATTTGTCCAAAACATAAAAGGTAGACCTGATGACATCTATTTTCCTTCCAGATTTGCTGGAAAACTCCCAAGGGACTGGAAACCCACAAATGAGGGTACTGGGCCTCTAGGACTCCCACCAGTACCTGCATCTCAATATCTGAGGAAAGGTATGCAACACATTTCAGGGGGGCCCTTTCCCATGCACCTCGCCACTCCGGGAGCTGCCAGTGTCCTCTGAGGGAAACATATGCCTTTAACAACTTCCGGCCCTGATATTCTGGGATTGTAGCATGACTTAGAGGAGCACTTGAACACTGAAGATTTCCTACAAATCTGCAAAAATACTGCTGTAGTGTTTTTAGAAGAGGTTGTATACACACTTTCGCTGGTGGGAATGATGCTTTCTTAGGTTAAAAAAAAAAAAGAGTTTGTGTAGTCCAGAGGTCACATCAGCATCAGACATCTGACAGAAGGGATGATCATCCCCATGCAAAGCTCCCTAGAACCCAACCTTCAGGCTAGAAGCTCCTTGAGGCAAAGACAAACTGTCTTTTGTGCTGTGTACAGCACTGAGCACTCCAAGTTCATCATAAAGCAATAAACCAAATCACTTCCTACACAAAAACTCATAGAGTCACATGCAATATCACAACACTGAAGAAAGACATTCTATTGCTACAGCATTATCTGGTTGGAAACCTATACTGGCAGCAAAAAAGATAAATATGAAAATATCACATATTTTGACCTCAAGCTATAGCCAAAGTCTTCACAGCACAATATGATTGAGAGAGAAACTGCAGCATTTTACAGAGACTTCACATTTGCTGGCTTAAACCATTGTAAAATTCCTACACAGCTGGACAAAAAGTAGTGGATAAGAGCTGAAAATTTTCCTTCTATGAGGTACACTTTCTCTTCCTTGTGTGTAAATGAGATAAACACAGCTGTCTTTTCACTGCCTTTTTTGCATCTTTGACTGTGGTGCTTATCTCATTTCAAGACTGGTATACACAGATGAGCAACTCAGAACCTCCCACCCCCTGGTTTTTTTTTTTTAAATTTTGGATTGGATTAGCTAATGCACTAGAGGTCATCTGCAGAAAGAAGACATATGGCTGTTATCATATATTTTAGGCTTATAGAAGATTTCTGTAACATAAATTCTTAAAAACCTTCAAAGGTCTCATTATTCAAACTGTTTATGAAATCTCAGATATGATTTTTTTTAGACCACTTTAAGCTAGGACACAAAAGAAGCCAAAGAAACGCTGCTTCCTGAAAAACAAATACAGAGAATACATGATATATACAAATCGTTTTTATTTAAGGAGGAATTGTGTCTCAAGAAGATGTGGGTAGATGACAAGCATTCCTCAGTTTCCTGTAGAGTGGTTGACACTGATATGTTACCAGCTTATCTTATAAAACACTTAGGATGCATACAACATTGCTTCTACCACCTTTAAACAATAACATGTATTTTTTGGACAATACCCATAGCATAGTAAGTCTTTAAAAAAATAAGTTGGTATTCTTTATCCCCATCAATCTTGGCCCCAATGTTACCAAAGCATAAAGAAAGCAAACCAGAAATACCTGTTTTCCCTCACAGTAAAGGTTAGGTTCAGATATTTACACAACTGCTTAGATACCTAGGAAGAAAACACTTTTATTTTTCAGAGTATGGAATAGTAAAATCACTGACAAAAAAATTCTGTTGATGAACTCAAAAATACTCACCTGATAATCGCCCTACTGGTGTTCCTAGGAATGTGATAAAGTTTTCAAAGAGTTGTAGTTACCTTAGAATTAGAAACCATCAAATCTTTCAGATCACTGCATCTTGCAAAAAGTTGAACCAATAGCATGATTGTTGAAAAAAAATATTTTTATATATATATCTCTCTCTATTATCAACACTGGTAATAAAGAATAGATCACCTAACAAAGGTAATGATAAAAAAGAAAACCATGATCTGATCATCAAGTAATTTCTGAACTTTCATGTATTAGTATTGCAGCTTCTCCTATAAAACATGAAGTTAAAGCTGGGCAGGGAATAACCAAGTGACTGGATAGTCCTGAAGAATTTTTCCAAGCATTTCTTTCCTCAAACTCTCCTTTTCTATCAGTTCTTTTTCCTCTCCACACAAGCACTACCATTTGTTCCCACCTAACCAGGTCTTCCCCTATTGCAGGCAGAGTTAAAGCACTGTACAAGGTTGCCCTGGATCTGGCTAGGACAAGTTAGCCTTATTCAGTACAGAACAAGAGAAGATCACAGCTCAGGAATAGATAAATTTTTTATTTTCACTCTTGAGAAGACTGCTTTCATCAAGCTAGAGGGCTTGGAAGCATTCGTTACCCCTGAGCTGTGCCACACACTGCATCACGCGAGTGCCATCCTCCCACCTTCCACTCACAGCACACATGACTCAGAGCCGTCACTGCAGGGATGCATCAGCACTTAGGTAATTTAAAAGTTCTAATTTAACTGTCTTAATGCTTAGACATTGTCAGCTTAAGCCAAATCCCTTCCTCCCAGGATTTTCTGCCACGCTGACTGTCTCTGTCTGCATTTTTAGCCACATCCAAGATCTTGGTTTCAACTTATCTCTGACGTTCAACTCTCTTGTGAGCCAAGTCAGGAGTGCTGGATGCAGTGTGGTCAGAGGCAAAATTTCACAGTGAGCAGGTACATTGGCCATTAAATACTAATGTTATCAGAAGCAAATTTCACATTTTGCTGTGCACTGGCAGTTCATTCCAGTTGGGTATAGCATTTTTAGCAATATAGAAAATCACAATCACAAAGAGATAATATTTATGAGAAGTTGATATGTTTGATACCAACCACAGCAGGAAGAACAGTGTTAAATCACATGGAAAATTCTTGCCAACCTTATCAAAGACATTGAAGAAAGAGAAACGTTTATTTCTTGGTGGTGTCTTCCTGTATTGAAGCCCTATATGAGACACCACATATAATTGGTTCACCGAAGCTTGATGAAGGTGACTGTATTTTTAATCCTACTCCTTCCAAAACATTTTGGCATTCCGTCTAGCCTCTTTGTTATTTTTATCCCCTTAATTTTTCTGTTAGATGATAAGAACAGGTCTCAAACTTCTCAGTGTATTATTTTACTGTAGATGTATATTTTTTTTTCCTTTCTTGCCCTCATTTAAAAAGGTGATCCTCTGATTATAAATATTGGCAGATTACATCTGAATAGGCAAATGGAAGTGCACTTGCCAGATTTTCCAAATGAGCTTAGAGGAGCTTGTGAATCAGCAACCAAATCTCTGATCGACAGCCTGCTGTAGCACTAAAAGATTCCTGATGCTTTAATACCTTAGATTTCCACATTGCAAAGCAGCAGATGAATAAGTGAGACTTCATGTACAGTTCTGTGAGATCTGTATCAGATACAACACATTAATCCTATTGTGTTTCTAATGGGCATGGTGAGATCAGCAGAGAAGAACTCCACCTTTCAAAGTCCACAATCAGTCCTGGCTCTTCCCCTCTGCAGACTCCTACTCCACTGTCAGAGTCCTGGAAAGGTTTTTACATGGTGAGCTTTTCCTCTTATTTTCAAAGAGTTCATGGTGATGAGCAAACATTATTTATCTTTTTAATCGTTGATGGAACTGAGACATAGATGGATGCTAAGCAGCTTGACCAAACTTATGTTTGTTAAGAATCACATCAAAGAGTGTCAAGGAAGAAATATCTAACTGCCAGCAAGTAATAAGAAACACAGTCCCTTTCCTGAGTATGATCTATGAGTACCTGATCAATGACAAATACAGAATAGTCTTTTAAGAAGCAAAAATACATTTGCCTGTTTTACTGGTTTTGATTTGGAACGGGGGAAAAAAAAGGAAGGCAGAAAGAAGTTAGTTCTCCTCAGCAGACCATTGCTCGTCTACCGATACAGACGTAAGAAAATTTCATTACAATGTAATGGCTCACACGCAGTACGCCTCAGTCCAGTTGCCGGTGAACAGGAACCCAATTTTGCAAGCCTTTCCCCTCATGACAGTGCATTTTTTTCCTCTCTCCTCAGTTTGTGAACTTAAATAATTGGTCTCAGCTTGCAGAACTGAGATTAATTTCATAAAGATATATTTCAATTACTCTCTGTAATTGCCACACTTCAATCTATGAGGTAGTGTAACAACATCATTTTCTACCTTGAGAAGAAATAGAGTAGGAAATAAGTATACCAGGGATCTTTCCTCACCAATAAGTAAGTAGCAGTGATTACATCAGGAATATCGGCTCCAAGTGCAGGGTCAAAGTTTTACCTCATAGTTACAAAGTATCTCACAATAGAAGAATAGAAGAATAATTTTATTTTTTGAACAGTGAAGATTTATAAAATTCTTCTTTTACTTTCATTTCCAAAATTATCCAATTTGTGACAAAAGTAAGTATTTTTCTATGCTGTAACTTTGCTACAAATGTCTGCATAAATAACCATGTTTAATGTACTGTACAGATGAAATACAGTATCAGCAGTATCTTTATGGTAGCATGAAAAGTTCCATAGCCATTATGCATTTTCAGTATATAATTATAAGAGAAATTACATTCAAGATTTTGTGAGAACAGCTAAAATACTAACAAAAACCCTCCTTACTTTGATAGTCAATATGTATTAACATGACACTTCAATAATGGCCAGGTGAATAATGCGCATCTTTAAATGCTTTCTTTCCATTGGGGTATTTAAATGTAGATGAAAGAAAAGAGCTCCTAAGAGCCTGAATATTGCTTTTAAATTACAGGCAACTCTTTTGAGGCCTGAGTTAGAAACACAAAATGCTACTTAGAACCTTCACAAATAAAATTGATAGGGTTATCACTGTTACAAAGGCTAACATGTACATAAATACAAATATTATCAACAGCAGCAGACAACAGGCCAACAACGCAGTCCTCGGTCCAAAATATAATTAACAGGAAAGGAAAGCATCACCATGATGAGCACTTAGGCTATAAAAAAACTCTCCACTGCTCACCACTAGAAATTCTTTCTTATCAGGCCTGATAAGAAAGGCCTGATTCTGTTGCATTCCATATCAAGGAAAATCTTACCCCTACGGAGGCTAAGTTCAAATGACTTCAGTAGACCTGGAGCACATGTGTGGATTCAAATTTTCATTCACCAGATCAATCATTCTTTAATTTCAATATTTACAGCCTTTGGCATTCAAGACTAATGACTTAAAGCTTCTCAAAGCATACAATTGGCTTGAAATAATTGCAGGATTTAACATAACACCAGGTTTTTTTAAGAGCCTCATTTAAGATTCCAAAGATCATCTTTTAAGCTCTTTGCTAAAACCATAAAGGATGACACTTTCTATTAAATGTAAGTTGAAGATACTATGTAACAATGTGGATTTTGAAAACAACAGGTTTTTAAAAACCACCAATACTGTGAACTAGTTACAGTAACTGCAAAGAGTATGTCATATCAATGTGATATGATACAAATTATGGCACATTAGTATGTCCTGAAGATCCTAAATGAAGTTAGGGGGGATCATCAGCTCCATAAATTTCAAAGCAAACAAACAAACATACAAATGAAAAATCGCAGGACAGGTCCCCTTCTGTTTGGGAAAAACAAAACAAAATAAAACAAACCCCCAAAAGCCCACAAAAAACCAACTAAACAACAGAAAAACCCACAACAACCCCAAAACAAGCAATTGCTCCATATACCATAAGGTTTAAAAGAAAATAAATACTTTATTCCATTATTATTCCATAATAGAGAACAGAATCCTTTTGCTTGCTTTGCAGGAACTATCATTAACTCATTTACTGATCAGCGGTCGTTTTGCTCAGTAGATGTCAAAATTTTTCTTAACACTGCCAAGTCCATCATCAGTTCCAGACCCAGCTTCACCACCTTGTCTCAGGTGGCTGGAAGACAGCCACAATGAGATATTCTCTCCCTTTCTCCCTTTTTTGCTCAGGACTGTGTCAGGAGGCAGATAAAAGGGCCTCACGCCAGTGGTTCCCATCAGACTGTTCCCAGGCTGGCAAGTAGGAGAAGAAAATGGAAACTCTTCTGGTTTTGATGGGATGGAGGGAGGGAGTGGGTCAGCAGTGATTTACCTCAGAAACCTGTCACATTTTGACAGAAAAAGAGCAATGAGAAAGTATGGGGAAGTATTCTCTGTCTCTTTTAGCTGCACTGACTGGGAGATCAGTTTTAGGAGGTGGGCCAATGGGAAAAACAGCCAGCTAAAGAAGACACCTATTTCCTCCAGACAGCATGGACATTTGTTAGAGTTGCAGCTTTCCCAGCCATTGACAGACTGGTATAAACCGAGACAGGTACAACCCAAAAGCTCAGTATTTGAACATACATGAAAAATGAGTGAGAGATGACAGTATTGGATGCTAATACACAGGTAATGGTTGATCTGAATTACCTGCTGCCTAGGAAACAGAGGTACAGGTAGCCCAGAGTCAAAAATGAGAGGAATTTTAGCACGAGAGCAATGTATGACTGGTATGCTGCGCAGAAAACAAACCAAGGTCAAAGAAGAATGCCTCTTCATCTGTTGAACGCAAAACCTTTCATTCCCTTGCATGTGAATTTTAACAAACATAAGGCTACAGCATTAAAGTAATGAGGTAACTCTTCTGCACTACTTTACTAATTCTTAATATGACTCTTTGTATAGTGCTTGGAATAGTAGCACTTTTCTTTACTATTTTTCACTAGAAACAGCCATCACAAACATTCCAACAACTGCAACTCCAGTCTAACACAGCTGTAAGTAATCCCAGGCATTCAGAGCCTAGTCTAGAACCTCTCAAACAAACAATAAGGAAGTGGTGTCCAAAAATACACATTAAAAATTGTTCCTTTTGATGAATATGGATATTATGGATTATATATGGATTTAGAGTTACATAACTTCTGCTCTACAGAACCAATGTGAAAATTATAGTGATAATTACATATAATTTCAGTATTCTTTTTAAGTATTAATCTAATTGCATTAGAATTTAAATTTTCCTCCAGAAAAAGACCAGGAGCTGTTGTTTGTTTGTTGTTTTAAACTTGCTGTCTGTGAACACAAAAAAGACTGTAATTACATTTTACAGAAAATACTCAGATTTTTACATTAGAAAACTAGGTAAGAGTAGGTTTTCTTTCCAATGTTTAAAGAGATTCCAATTTCAGACAAAATGATAGCTTTGACTAAATAATTAAATAGATAAATTAAATCTATTGATTTTTGCCAAAGGTAAATGCTAAAATACTAATTAGCTGACATTAAGCTATGTTTAAAATTACATAATTTTGTTTACAGTAAGATCGATACCATTTAAGGTATTAAACAGATTAAGTGCTTTCAATATATTTACAGTTACATTACTAGTAGGACAGCCTACTTTGTTCATGAATATGATACCAGCTGGTGAAAGTCTTTAAGATGGTGAATTTTTTAGCTTGCTTACTGACCAAAAAAGATAAGACTATGTGTTCTCATCACACTCCCATTCAGCAGTCTGAGAATCAGGAACTGATCAGTGATCTCATGTTCTCTTGAAATTCAGGCAGCAAATATTTTGTGACTGTTGCTCATACAAGATTAATGAATATCATCTCAGCATGGAAGCATTCCTCTTTGTATTCTATCCCAGTTCATAAAAAGATCAAATTCACTCTATAAGTTTTACCACAGATCTGTTTTTCACAGTTGCAGAAAGGGACAATAAAAAGAAACACACTGTGCAAAATCTATACACGTTTTTGTGCCGAAGCAGGCCTTAAAAGTTTTGTTTGAGTATGTACAATTTTGGAATACTTCCTGGTGTTGAAAGTAATTGCTGGTCCCTAAAACAAGCAAACAAAAATCTAGTACTAAATTCTCTGGATTTATTCAAGAAAGACCGCATAAACAACAGAGTATGACAGCATTACAAAACTAATGGGAGACGTACATGATCTCCTCCTGCGTCTGTACGGAACCCAGCCACGGGCTGATCAGTCACAGACTGATTCCAGTCACAGTCACACAGCTTGAACAATCACCTGAAAAACTCACCCATATAGGTCACTACACCATCAGACAGTTGTTCCAGGCTCTGATACAGGCCTTCTTCATTAGGGCAGGTCATTGCAAAATTTTGACACTTTGGGTGATTCAGCTGACCTAACTAGACATCTCCAGCATCGATCCCCACATATAAGCTGGTGAAGTCTATTCAAGTAGTACATACTCTTTCTAGTGACTTTAAAGGCAGCCTAAGATTCAGAAACTAAGATCTGCACTTAGTCTGGTGCATCCTCCCTTTCAGTCCTAACAAGGAGTCAATCATACATGGAGAACTATAAGTAGGAAATAAAAGAACATGGCTCGGTTTTATTTATTAGATTTTATGAAACTTATCAAAATATTCTTTTATGCAGATTATAAAAACATTTGCTTTCAGTATCATTCTCTTTAAGTGCCTTTACTATGGCACACAGTTGTAACAATGAATATCAATGTCTCGCAGACACATTTATAAATACCCCCGTATTCTAGACAACGTCAGCATTTTCAAAGTACATGATCAAAGTCAATTACCTAAATGCATGAGGAAGCACTGAATTTTTGTAATGCTAACAATAAATAGTAGGTGTTCCCATATTTTTGAACCCAAGTCAGTCACTTACTTAGAAAACACATTTTAGGGACACAAATTTGAACACCTCTGACCTACTTCCTAAATAAGAAATTTGGATGAATGACAAACTGCCTTTGATTAGCTGACAGGATTAGTAGGCTCTATTTTCCACTGGAAGTCGACTCTTCTCTTGCCTACAACAAAATTAAAATTAAATGATGCATTTGTTCAGGACAGATTACAAATCAACTGAAGCACCTGACTATTATCACAAATGCAAATGTGAGGTTTCACAAAGAACTTCACACCACAAAACAGGCAGATGAGGATCCACCTGAGGAATCACTACACAAAGCACTGCAATGCCGTCGAGCACAGTGAAATGCTACTGTGCTGCATTGAGCTGTGTTGTAAATGAAAGATCATAAAATCCCAGATAACAAAATTATTTTTTAAAATCACTATAGGCAAGATCTAGAAAGTACACTGTAATACTTCAGTCTTACTGCAGGTTACAAAGCTCTCTCTAATGAAGCACAAAGTCATTTTTCAGAAGATTCTAAATTTTAAATATTAAATATTTTTCTCAGTAGTTTTTCATGTGTCAACTAATGTTGGTTTTGTCTTCATTCAGAATGAAAGCAAGGATTAAAATGTCAGAATTTTCAGTCAAAGAGTTATTTCAAATTTTAGTAAGATTCAGTATGAAATAAAAATAAATGTACACACTGAATTTACATCTTCTTTTATTGAGCTAAGGAGCACAAGTTAAAATTGGGTCTTTTGGATTTGGGTTTATTAGCTTGAACTGGTTTTTAATACATACATTCTGTGACGTTGAGGACATAAAACAGAGAAAACCATGTAGCTTGTCCTGAAGGATAAAAATCAATTTGGATCTGAATATGTTCTTTGGGAATGTTTTTCTGCTGTTACAGAGAACTGAGACAGATTTTGTGTCAATAAGTGATTCTCATGACAATATAAAATAGACATTTATGTAATGCTTTCTGTTCATTATGATGTTTTTGAGCCATCATGATCAATTCTACTGTTGCCACTACATCTTTTTTGCTTCATCATCATATTCCCCTTCTCTAATATTATTTTCTTGGCACGTTATTGCAAATGGAAATGCACTAGTCTCTTTCTTGATATACTTCAACCTCTTCACTTGAAAAACAAGGGGTTTTTTTGCCTTTTCGTTGTGGGTTGGGTTGGGGTTTTTTCCCAGATAATTATTGTTTCTTCTTTCTGTTCACTTAGCTGTTGTTTTGTTATAGTTCTATGTTCAAAAAGAATATTAAAAAAATTCATTTTTCATTATCTGTTGCAACATGTAAAGAAACATGCATAATTCTTCCGTCAGCTACCATATTTGGCAAATTTTTTGCTAATTTAATGGACAATATGAATTCTCAGCATAATCTCCTTTGTATGTTGTCAGTTAATGACAAGGCAGTCCTAATATTGCTACTAATTCATGATCTCAGTGACACACAGTCAGAGGTTTCTCAAAGCCAATGTCAGTGTAAGAAAGCAATACCACAAGATAGCAGCATCCTAGAAAGTCATGTGATACACATGTGATTTATGATAAGCAAATTCTGATGTGAAATTCAAGATTACTTTGAAAGCATGGAGAATTAATGTCTGTTTTAATTCTGCTACCACTACTTGTTTACCTGGTCATCGTTATTTAATATCACAGTGAGAATTCTAAGAAGCATGTCCTTCATAAGGCAAGGTATCATGAAGAGCTTTTACCCCATTACATAGTCTCTCCTTCAGAATGAAAATTTTGAAGCACTAACCTATCTGTGATAGATTTTCAATCCCTTCCCACAATCAAGATAGTTCACACATGCTCAGAAACTGCCCTGTAAAATCACTGCTTCCTGGTAGGAATCCACAGCTTTGG
This sequence comes from Balearica regulorum gibbericeps, assembly GCF_011004875.1. Lineage (NCBI taxonomy): Eukaryota > Metazoa > Chordata > Aves > Gruiformes > Gruidae > Balearica > Balearica regulorum. The sequence goes on from NC_046186.1 coordinate 25,363,394, forward strand.
GAAGGCATATAAGCAGTGTTCTCCAGAAACGGAACATTTTTTCGAATTGTGAGTAAGATCAAAATTTAGGATATATTTGGAAAAACACATTTGGAAACAAAATTATCCCCTCCCAAGTTGCTTAACCTTATGTATGAGTAATTTTAAATTAAAAAAAAAAAAATCCTGAAGAAAACACAAAGCAATTACATGTCTGAACATGTTTTCAAATACTTACATAAAGTTAAGAGGTAAAAATAACATAACTCTCAGGGGCAGAAAAATCTTTCAGCACTGTTGCTTTGTTTTACCAGCCATGAACAACAACATTACTACTTGATTTTAATGCTGGAAGCACGACTGAATCCTTCATGTAGATACAGTCTGGTTCATTGTTGAAAACATGAAAATTCATTTATGAATGTTAGCCAGTGAGGTCAAGCCCTCCCAAACTAAGTCATCTGATAAGTCAAAGTATGAAGTATCATATTTTGCTTTGGTGTTTTAGTCTTGTTCTTTCTCAGAACTGGACCTCAAACTGACTTCAGTTCTTTACAATAACGACCATTCTACGGAAATTCACAGCATCGTACTTAGATAAAAGCTGGTCATCCAAAAAGCAGTGAAATGTGCATTCAGAAGCTGTAACAAGATTTTTTTTCAGATGGAAAGCAAGACAGGCATATCTCTTGAATAGTATATTAACTCTGTAACAATAAAAGCTTTTCCTTTTCAAGGCTTCCTGAGATTTCACATAAAAATTTACAGGTTTTTTTTTACATAACATTGCAGAATAGCTCTTATTAGCTATTGTGTACTTCAAGTTCATTTCCCCTTCTATACCTCTCCTTTCTTATCTTGTCTATCCACTTTCTTCTTTTAGAAGGACACTGGAAAGGCAACCAGAGCTTTTATGAAGAAGAGGAAAAACACAGCCTATATATAAGCAGAATTACCTTTAATTAGGTTCCATGTCAAGGTTTTTCCTGAAGCATCACTAAGTGTTTAAGATTTTAATGTTCTGGGCCTCTGAGCCTAGAGTCCTCCAAAAAAAAAAAAAAAAAAAGAAACCCTAAATCTCAGAATTTATTTGACCTGGAGAGTTAAGGGGCAAATAACAATATTATTCATTATTAGGTCAGGAATGTTGAGTTAGAAAATTATTTCAGAGTTGCAAATGATTACTCAATTACTATACTTTTGTCATTTACTTTTCATATTTTAAAACATCTGGGGTTTCTATTTTTAGGACTTTATTATTAAGAACTCAGAGACCTTTGAGCTTTCTTTGCTGTACAGGAATAAAAACGTTGTTTTGTGACTTCTTGGCTATAACATAAAATTCATACCATTTAGAGTGTTTTAAAAATGAAGGGAAGCAGGAGGGCATTGTTTCAGTTATTGATTTAACTAGTTTGCTGACTGAAGATCAGGTGGGAAGGCAAAGGGTTTCTGAAGGTGAGTCATAATAATGAGGTAAGTACCTTTGAGAAGGGATTTTTTTTTTTTTTTTTTTTTTTTTTTTACTTCTTGAAAACAGTAAGCCTAGTAAGAAAGAAGACAGGTCCACAGCCTATTGAAGTTTGTTAACATCCCTAGTTTCTTGAAACAAGTTGTTTCTTCTTGTTCTTTTCCACCTGACATGGGAGACAGCCTTGAAAGCCTCTGAGAGAATCCGTATTGATTTCCTCTTAAGGATGGATTAGAAGAATGTGAGCCTTGAGGAAAACAGCTGCCATTTCTCTATAGTGTATTTTAAAAGAAAAAAAATCCATTGTGTCTCTACTAGTTGATTCCAGCCTCAGTGAGTAATCGCCCCAAAATACTTCCCAACACTTAAAACTGCGAATGAGACAGGAGAGTCCCTTTGGTCATGCCACTTACCTTTGTTTTACTAGCACAGATCTATCTTGGTGTTAACAATGTTGATGTTAACAAATACTGGGACATTTACACCCCTGATGTCATGGATTACTTGTTCAACAGCCAAAGGGGTTACCAATAGCACTTTATGGGAGTACTTGTATACCTCCTTATTTAAAGTAGGTGAGTCTTGTTCTACTGTTGCTTGAGTTTCATCTTACCAAACATTTTATGTCATGCTGTATATGTAGGGGTTCAGAAATCCTCATTGTGAAAACACTGAATGAGTTATTTTTTTAAGGACCTAGACCATTCATTGACTAAAATTGAGATATTTCTCTGGTTTTAGTTGTCATTGGTGAGATGATAGCATCATATTAATAGTACCTATCTTCTGTATAACAATAATTGCCATTTGTCTCAAAATAGTCATTAGGGATATTCCTATCTAGGTGAGAAGTTGAGATAGAAATGCAATTTAGTGGTTAAACATCTGGTTTGAAATAACTCCCTGGAAAAAGAGATTTCAAATCACTCCAAAGCAGCCTCAGATTTAGGTTTTCAAAGTAGTCAAAGTAAACACCATGCAATTTACTCTGTAGAGATAATTAGACTAGTATTTAAAAATGAAGTTCAATCTGCTCTGCAGGGTTACTAAAGATCCAGTGATAGTATCCATAGGAGAAATCTTAATCACTCATGTGGTCCACACTAAAGCTTGTACATTGGTCAAGCTAATAACTGCATGCAGCACAGTAAGAATAAATTCAACAGTATCATAGGCACAAAGTTAGTAATACATCTTAGGTCTAATTTCCTGAATGATTCTCTGTAAAAATTTGAAACCAAAGAGAGCCATCAGAATCGACTCATCATGACACAAGACTAAACAGATTCAGAAATGGACTATCAGAAGCAAATGTCTTCAATCAAGCTCTTAAACAGCTGAAGCTTTTTTCACTGGCTGGTGTCACATCAGGAGTATTACCCTAGTGCTGAGATTCTAGAATGATCTAGTAAGCCAGTTCCTAGCTATACCTTTATTCTTACTTTTTCCATAATAAATATCATTATTTCACCCACTAGAAAGGAATTTAGCAAATTCAGAGTTTCACATGGACATTAGTTCCAGTTCCAAACTTTTTCATTTTTTTTCCCTCTTGTTTTTTGCCTTATCCCATACAATACAACTCACATACGCAAATCCACCTAAAACGCCCCTAGCAGGAGAAGCGCTAGTACCATCGTACCCACAGACTTCAGGTTACAGCACTGGCTCCTTTCCCTCTCTCACCTACAGGGATTCCCATAGAGAAGCTCAGCACCTATCTCAGTTTTCAAATGCACAGAGAAAGATCTGGAAGAGTCCTAGTGTAATTCAGGAAAGTGAAGCAAGTCATTCAATAGCCAAAACCCTCTCTCTGCAATGACACTAAAGAATACTAAAGGAACCACAACATCCCGTCAGGAATATTTTTTCTGATTTGGGAGTTCATTTGACAATGGAATACAAACTTCCAAATACTTAGGCATAGAGTCTGTGCCATTTTAAACCAATATCAGAGCTCTAGAGATTTAATTGGCTATACTGATATTTGGCAATTACAAATCATGCACACCTGAAATTACTATTCTGATTTTATTGGAAGATTCCATGCTTCACTTTCTTTATTGTATGTTGGTGTGTGGGAATATAAATATGACTGTGTCTAAAGTCAGCTCTATATTTTAAAGAATGTGCAAGTAATCCATGGCCAAAGTTAATAGGTCAGTAAAAATGTTTGAAATCTTTTTCTAAGATCGTTGCTACATAAATGCATTTCTGTTAATAACTCCTTAATGTAGAACACTGACATACCTGCCCAAAGTCTTCAGTACACTTACACAGCATGTATTAAAATTTTTTTCTTCTAGTATAGTGAAACTGTGATAGTTTACACATCATCGCAATTATGAGGTGTTTAGAGCTGCTATGCCAAAGCATTGTCTTAATTCATAAATCAAGAAATTTTAAAACCTGTGCAACATCTGGCAGTAAGATTTAGACAGTATTAAATTTTAAAATAGATAAGCACATTGTTTGAAAATTATCTTCTTTTAATAAACAGAAAGAAAGCAAAGATATACAAAATTGTCTTGCGTTTACTGTCATCACGTAAAATCAAAAATAGTACCTGCTTCCAACAGTATCTCCTTGAACCTATATACTGCACTGCCTTATTTGTTGGAGAAATGTTGTAGGGCTATGAACAACAGAAAATGAACAGGTGTATGATTGCTTCTGTTTGAATAAAAGGCAAACAGTAAGATAATTAAATATGGGAAAATAATTTCTTTATTAATAAATGTATCAATATATTCCTAAATCAAGCAGACAAAGTATTAGTATATGTTGTTAGTCTCAGGTACAAATGTATTTCTATAGACCAGTGACATAAATAAGAATTTATCACGGAACACATAAATCTGAGTGAAGTATGCTGAATATTCTGCTCTAAAATACTGTTGCTGCCACCTTGTAAAAAAATTCTAAATAGTTATTTAATAAATACATTGACACTACTATCCGATGACATTATTAACTAAGAAATTGTCAACCTCATTTTTGAAACATTAACTATATAATAAGCAGAGCTTCATGGTGGGGCACTTAGAAGAATAGTGCCTTAACTTTGAAATCTCGGTAAATTAAAACTCTTTAAGTGCAAAGCAAGAGTAATCTGGCCAAAAATTACAAAATTTCTGTTCCTCCAGTATGTAAATATTTAAAATGTATAACTAGGTGTTTTCAAAAATTACTGTGAGAGAGATTGACCTCATCTAATTTCAGCAGGTAATCTTCAGCAGGTAACCTTAGGCTACCTACAGTCAATACAGAGATAGGCACCTGCAGAAAGCAATTGGTGTGACCTTTCTTAGAGATCTCTGGAGATGCTTGTTTCTACCTGTGATTATGAATGGAACCGCAGTGACTGCCATCAACTTACACAAGTACCATTAAGCAAAGAGAGGCAAATTCCATCTGAACGAACTTTCAATTCATTGAACAGTCTGTGCAAATTCCATGTCATTTATGTTGCACTTAAGCATCAATATTATTTGATTTGATGGCTCTGTTCTCTCTCATTTAAATTGGACTGAATTAGAACTTACATAGGGCAATTGCCTAGGACAGAATTTCATCCTGTGTGTCATTTACATATGTCCTTAGATTGTTAAATGAAAAAGACCCCAAGCATCTCCTTCTCTTTAGAAACTGTAAAATTCCATGCATACCCATCTGAGTTATCTTGAATCATTTCTTTTCTCTAATAGCTTGAATACTGAATCAACATCATGCCATGCTGAGAAAGACATAGTAGATTTAGACCCCCAAAAAATGCTGAATAATTTATTGAATTTTTTTTTTAAATTCTCACTTCTATAAACATATTTTTTACAGATAAAAAATGCTAGAAGACTTGCTACAGGGACTAACAGAAGAACACAAGGCAGAGGCAAGTATATATATTTTCAGAATTATACTGAAGGTACTACTTGCATAAAACCTAAAGCATTTTAAATCATTATATACGTAAACAAATTCCTTTTTGAAAATATACTTTGCAAAGCAGAATAATAACACAGTTCAAGAAAGACAAATGCAGAGTCCTACATTGGGGACAGAATAACTCCATACAACACCTAGACCCGTGGGGAACAACCAGTTGAATACAAATCACCAGTGTGCCCTTGCAGTAGAGGTGGCCAACCACCTCCTGGGCTGTGTTGGTAATAGGAGAGCCAACAGTTGAGGAGAGTGATTATTCCCTTCTATTCTGCAGTTAAGAGACCAAATTTGGGCTCCCCCATACAAGACAAACATAGACATAAAGGAAAAATGCTGCAGAGAGCCACCAAGATGATCAGGGGGTGCAATACAAGATGTACAAAGACAGGCTGAGAGTATTATGTCTGCTGAGTTTTAAGAAAATGCTAAAGGAAGATATTATCGCTGTCTTCAGCTACCTAATGAGAGGGTCTACAGAAGGCAGAGCCAGGCTCTGACAGGATGGAAGAAAACAGACATTGAAACACAGAAAATTCTAGGTAGGTATTACAAAACATTTTTTCCATCATGACATTTGTTGAACATGGAAGCAAGCTGCCTGGAGAATTTGTGGAATCTGCATCCCTTAGAGCTAGTCAAAACTCAGCAGGACAATGCCCTGAGCAATGATGTTCTGAGGCCATGTTTTGAGTAGGTCCTTGGCCTGCATGACCTCAAGCAGCCCTTTCCAACCTAAATTAATCTACAGTTCTGTGAAAATTACTGTAGCCATGTAAGTTCCTCCACTTCCAGTGGGACAGTATGTATTAACTCTGCAGAATTATAGAAGAGCTGCACTAAAAACCTGAAAGCTTTCCCCAGTTTTAACTTATTCTATTTATTTTTGTTGAATAGATGTAAATTTTATGGTAACTTTTAAAAGATGCAATTAACTACACAAAATAAGCATTGTACATTGGAGACAAAAAAAAAATATTGAATAATCCAAACTATGAAGCCAATTTTTTCTCAAGAAGTTGCAGTCTGTGTGAGTGGTACAGATAAGCCTGATAGCACTGAGCAACAGACATGGGCTTTTGCTCACTACATTTAGTCCAGAAAGGAAGTATGTAGAGAAAGCCTTTGGCAGTGAGAATCTGAGAATTCAGGGATTGAAATATCAATACTAAGCGATTTGTTATGATGGCATTTTTTTAAAGAGGCAATGATATTATTCCATGACATATAATTCTCTACCTATGAATCAAGGTAGCCAATGACCAGAAAGTTGTCTTGTATTTTACTAGAGTACATACTATAAGACAAACCAGAGAGGAGAGATTTCAAGTAACCTGCTTTTTCTCTTGTAGTCATGTAATAAAATCACTGTTTAGAGCTTGGAGCATAGACTTTCCAGGCAGAAGTAGCATTGCAAACCACGACATTTACATTACAGCAGTACATTCAAAGCAGAACATTTTATCAGACTGACAGGTCACCTCAGCTCAAGGTTATAATCTGGGCCCAACCTAATGCTTGTTCATATTTGCCAGCTCAAAATCTTGAGGCATCTACAAACTCACATCTTGCCCTGTAGGAATTTCTTTTAACTACTGAAAACTGGTTGGCTTCTTTTGGTCTACTCAAATACTTACATTAAATGCAAGAACAGTGTTAGACTTTTGGAAGTCTAAATCCCTTTAGAACCAAATCCCCAAATTCTTTAGAACCAAATCCCTCTTGAAAGACTGAACTTAAACAAAGAGCATTCTGTACTATGGTGTATGGATGATTGAAAGGCTTTCTTTAGTCTTCTAAATTTACAATAGATGTAGAAGAGAAACCAGAGTTTTTCATTTGTAATTTCTTCAAAGTGTGCTTGGTTACCAGCATGAGCAACCCAAAAAATATGTTTTCATACTGTTAATAAAAGTGATTGTTAAAATTTTAAGATGTTCTAGGGTTCCTGGATATTTCCTTAATTCTGCAGAAATAGAAAGGCAATGAAAGAGATAATCTTTTTTCTGCAATGTAGAAAACTCTTCCCCACAAGTCTATTAGACCTTTATAAAAGTTTATCTATTAACAGTCTCTTGTACAGAAAGTAGAGCACTACTCTAGCCAGTAGAACAGGCAAATCTAATTTATCCCTAATTCTGTACAAACATAAAGTAAGTAAAATTAATATTTTTTTAGGCCAATTATGTAAAAATACTACAGAAAAGACCAAGTGGAGATGGCAAGAAAAGTATGGAGAAAGCATAGCCCATCGTATTTAAACAGATAGGGAAACAGAAGGCCAAAGTCAAATGATCTGCTGAACGTCGCCCCATTAGCTAATGACAAGACCTTACAACAGTCACTCAACATGCAGGAGTATTCAGAACTTGGCAAAAGTCTCCTGCACTCCCTCTCTCTTGGGCTAAAGCCTGTTCCTGCAGCCTCAGTCAGCAGACGTGAAGATGAAATTAAGAACACATTTTACATGGAGAATTTTTTCCTTCCTAACCTTTATGCAAGGTTAACCTAGTGTGTAAATTTCATCATGCTTAATTTCAAAGGTGTGCTGCTACTACCACATATTACAATAGAAAAGGTTGCAGTTCTTAAAAAAATAATTTCATAGTATATGCAATCTACCCTTCAATTACAACTATCCTCTTTACATTCACTTCCACTTTGGCTGAACTGTGCTGCTACATAAAGCAGGAGCAAAACTGAGGAAAACAGCTTTTTGCTCTTAGTTTCTGATAAGCTCTTAACTCAGAGGCAACATTCACCCTATAAAAATACACTCATTTCAGTAATTTTTATGGATTTTTTTTTTAAAGAAACCTATATAACCACAGAGGCACAATATTTCCACAGAAATAACCCATCATTATCAAAAACCATAGGGAAGAAATGTATGATATCCAGTCACCGAAAAAAATGTGAGCAGAAGAGATTCCTTGCCATAAAAACTAAGGAAATGGATTAAAAAAATTATACTGGGTATTAATAAACTTTAAATGGGAAGAGAATTACCCATTTCCCAAAGGAATATGTATGTACAAAAGGTATGAAGGGTTAAAGATGGGAAGGATTCAATTAGCAGACATGGATAGGTTTCATTTTCCCAGGTAAACAAAATGTACAATGCAAAACAGTTGAATAAAAGTGAGGGTGTTGTGGAATTCGACTGTTTCTTACATATTAATTCATAACTAATGTACTATCACATTTCTCAACTACTATTTATTATCTTAGACAGTGTTTTAGTTACACCAAGTAAAATCCTAAAGCCACCACCAATGAAAATTTTCATTAATTAGAATGGCATTTTTCCCAGGAAAAGACAAATTAAAATTTTTATGTGACTCTCAGGATCTGACAGATTTTTTTTTTTTTTTTGAATATTCATAATTGGTATAATGTTTTTCTTCCCTGCTCCTCTCCCCATTGTGTTCTAATTGCTTGTAATTCAACAAAATGTCTCTGTGTTTGCTATTTCTTAATTTGTTCCTTATGAAATTAATAAGAACTTATTTTTAAGGAGGGCACATTTCAGAAATGAATTTAAAGCAGATGGAGAAGACGGCAGGAGAGCAACACCAATAGGCAGCAGGTGAACAACACAGTAGGAGACATTTTATTTCCTTGATTTTTGTTTCTTGATACTGAAAAAGAGAAAATATGCAAAGATCTGTAAAGTCAACATCCTATTATTCCTTAATATGTAATTTCTTTAGTTCTGGCTACTCAGCATTCCCAGACGAGTCACTGAAAAGCAACACCTATGGTTGTTCTCATAGTTGTTTTAAATGGTTTGCCCCACGATCACTGCCACTAGAACGGCTAATACCTCCAATGCTGTCCACTGTGTGGTTTACTTTTTGGCTTTGATACCTGCTGATTTTCTGGTTGGCTGGTTCTATATCCTTCTACTGTCCTCACAGTACTAGCTGCAAGTGGGTGTTCGTATCTCACTTGACTTAACCATGAATTTGAAGTTTTACACAATGTTCCTTAGAAAATCATATTCTATATGTACTACCTGCTGGGTTCCTGTTTTAACAGCCCAGCTGTATGAACAGTTTTGATGACACATTATCCATCTTATCTTACTGTAATGTTGTTCCTTCTCTGACCCTACATGTAAGTCCCCATTCCAAACTCAGTCACGAAGCATTTTGGTTGCTCCCAAAAGGAGGAACTTCAGTATGGTGTCTGGTTTCTTTATCTCTTTAGCTAAGCATGTTACTATCCATAATCTACACATTTTAAAAACTCTCAGAGAAATGTTTTTCCAAACCTGCTGTTCAAAATCAGCAGGGTAGTTTTATGCACCCGCGAGCTGAATTAAAGCCTCCACCACAGCAAGTGGTGGCATTTTCAGATACTGAGAACCAATGTTTGACTTTCTGTGGAGACATTTTCTAGGACTAAAGGTTTAAAATGTTTTATACCTTAAAAAGTCCAAAGAATTTGTGATGTTATTTGGAAAAAAAGTTAAAATTCCTGTCCCATTGAAGAATTCTGCCAAACTCCTTTCTGCATTATTAGCTAGCTAATACATCAATAGCATGTCCTTTGGTGAACAAGCTTTCACACACATGCCAATAGTCCTGACTTACTGCTCTCATGACACACAGAATATCAACGGTAAACGAGAATTTGCCGAAATTCCTTATACTCTGGCCACTGTGCATGCATAACTTAAAACCCTTCCACTCCCATTCACCAGTCTTAAAATGTAAAATTATTAAGTAAATTAAAATTGTTATCCTATATATTTAGGATTTAGCCTCCTATTTGAGTTGTCTGTGGCCATTAAATGCCAAAATGTGGAGCTAGCTGTAAGAAGACAGTCACAATCATCTGTAAGCTGATCATTGTTGAAAGAGTTTTAGCTACACTTTTTTCAAAACCTTGACTTTCTTCTGTTTGGTTTGATTCCTGATTTATCCATTTATCACTCATCCATTCTTAATTATACTATGAAAGCTTTTGAAAAGATGTTCTCATATTACTTGTCATCTTCTACTTAAAAACAGCAAATGGAAAATGTTTCTGCCGTATGTGCTGCTGTAATTGTTAATCAAATGTTGTAAGAAATATGAAGTTTAGCAGTTCTTATAAAAGTTGCATCCTATGCTCATGCACACACCAGGCACTAGGGTAGGGACCCTTGGGATGCAACCTAACTGTAACAACTAAATTTAAAAGATTAGTATTATGTCATAGGAGGTTGCTAAGTTTATGACACCTTAATGGTTCCCTGCCTGCAGGCACTATCAATAATAGTAATCTAACTGCCACCACTAATTCACGGAGGCTGGAATTATGTCATACCAAACTACTCAGTTTATGACATCAACATAAGAGCTGTATGGCGACTGAAATATCAATTTAAGAAAAGCTGAAAAAGAGGTGTAGGAAACTTTTATAATCAGCTTGCTTTTCTTTAAACTTCGCGAGTGTGCCTGCACATCCTGAACGGGACAGCAGTTCACAGCAGTCTTCCCAGCATTCTGATACACAGCAGCCATTTCAATTTATAAACCAACAAATTGAAGGGTTAATTTTCAAGAGCCCTGCGTTCCTTGTAGCCATAGTAAAAATCATGCTTTGACTTGAATAGACACTTGAAACAAACACCCACCACCGGATTTAAAAGGAGGATGAGACCTATCTGTGCCTCTTTAAGTGGCATATAGCCTATATTCCTGTTAGGAGTTTCATCCTATATCCAACAGGAGGTAGATATCAATTTCAGCACTTAAAAGGCAGACCTTTAGGCATCTACAGCTACAGTTCTCAGTTAAATGCTTATATACGTCTTTTGTAAGGATGCAAGTAAAAGCTCAAATCTTTTACAGTAGACATGCCTAGGAAACATGTCCAGACCTCTGCAGGAAAGTGCTACTCAGTCTGAAGTCCCACTGTTACTTCTGCCAGGCAAATAATATTTGTGCTGCATAAGATCAAATCACCATTTAATTGAGCTTTTGTGAAATCAGTTTAAAAAGGAACCTGATGTTTCTCCAACCTCTCCTTTTTCAAGAAAACATATCTCAAACTGTGGGGAATAAATAAGGCCCCAGAACTAGGCACTGTTTTTCATGAGAGTCTTAGCAGAATAGCCAGAGCTACTACACAGCAGGAAATGCATACTGCTATGTCAGTTATAATTCCTCCTTGCATAACCTATACACAAGAGTACACAAGAGACAATCAGAAAGTCATTGTGATGGCTTTGTGTTACTGTGATTCAAACTATGACAAAATTCCTCAATTGCTTTTTAGTCCCTCCTCTTGTACCAATATAGCACAAAAGCAGAAATGCTTCATCTAGCTTGTGAGGAAGGGGAATTGTGGTAATTAGGATTAAGAACATCTTTCTCCTTGCCACTCAACACTAAAATAATTATTTTAAGATAGTAACTATACAGTACTTAACTATAAATTACTTGTGCATTTCTGAAAACCATAACACAAACAATCCTAATCTTCAGCTGAAAAGAGAAGACAAGACTCAGTCAGTGGAAGCAAACAGCTGCACAAGTGCTTTACAGTCCTTGCTGCAAATAGGCAGGAAAACTCACACAGATCCTAGGGAGGAGAGAAAGTATTTTTGTAAGGAGAAAGGAGGAGATGAATAAGGCACAAAACTTCCAGGAGGCCTAGATGCTGTGTCTCCACCTCTTAGCAATAGCTGAGCATCTGTTGGTGCCTGCAAACAGATAGTTCAGATGAGACTCAGTGGAGCTGCAGTGATTTCGGATTACTACCTGATGTGATTTCTGTGACATAGTGTAGATCCTACATGATGCTTTATATTTTCACCTATCTTATTAAAACTAGGAAAAAGAAGTGAACAAACCTCTAATTTTAAGCATTGCTGTTAAGCTAGTTCTCCATTGTTGTGGTTTAACTCCAGCACATCCATAAATTTTCCTTCATTTTATTGATGTTAAAGAGTTTCAGAGTGCAGAGGGAAGGGAAGGGAAGGGAAGGGAAGGGAAGGGAAGGGAAGGGAAGGGAAGGGAAGGGAAGGGAAGGGAAGGGAAGGGAAGGGAAGGGAAGGGAAGGGAAGGGAAGGGAAGGGAAGGGAAGGGAAGGGAAGGGAAGGGAAGGGAAACTGAGTTCCAGTTGGAAGGGACCTACAACAATTTTGCATCAGATGGAACCAAGATGATGCTTGTATTCAGAAGCTGCAATCAAATAGCAGCCACATATGGAGTACTGTGTCCAGTTCTGGGCTCTCCAGTTCAAGAAAGACAGGGAACTACTGGAGAGAGTCCAGTGGAGGGTTACGAGGATGATTAGGGGACTGGAGCATCTCTTGTATGAGGAAAGGCTGAGAGAGCTGGGTCTGTTTAGCCTGGAGAAGAGAAGACTGAGAGGGGATCACATCAATGCTTATAAATATCTAAAGGGTGGGTGTCAAGAGGATGGGGCCAGACTCTTTTCAGTGATGCACAGTGACAGGACTAGGGGCAACGGGCACAAACTGGAACACAGGCAGTTCCATCTCAATATAAGGAAAAACTTCTTTGCTCTGAGGCTGACAGAGCACTGGAACAGGCTGCCCAGAGAGGTTGTGGAGTCTCCTTCTCTGGAGATATTTGAAACCCTCCTGGACATGATCCTGTGCAACCTGCTCTAGGTGATCCTGCTTTAGCAGGGGGGTTGGACTAGATGATCTCCAGAGGTCCCTTCCAACCCCTACCATTCTGTCATTCTGTGATTCCTGCCTCTCACTCCAGGGCAAAGGGAAATATTTGAAAGATTTTTTTTTTACCTACAAATTTTACTCATATTTCTCACAGATTTGACAGAAAACTTTGTTGCTGCTGACTTTACTGCTTTTGACAAAAAAAAATTATGTGACATTTAACTTCGGAAGTATGTGTAATCACATATATTTATTTGGCAACTCAGCCTATATATGACAGCAATCAGGAGCCAAGACAGATAAATTAGAGCTATCTAGAGTTAAAGGTAACACCATCACCTTCTGACTATAAATGCAGTCAGCCACCAAAAATCAGGATCAAATAATATCCCTGAGATTCATTTGCGGACATATCCAGCTTACTATTATAAATGTTTCTTATTAAAGACACAATTGAACAACTAATAGGCTAAATCTTATTTGCAAACTGTTTATTTTAAGCTCTACAATGTTTTAGGAATAAGGTGATGACCAATGACATAACTACAGTTAACTGGTTGATGACTGACACTTTAAAAATTAGTTTAAAAGAGTGCTACTAGCAAAAATCTCAAAACAGTCATTTAGGTTAAATGTCATGAAAGTTCTAGAATTTTGCATTTCACACAAATACATCTGCCAGCTGTGCCAGTTTGAAAAAAAAATCTTTTGGACTTCAAATGTTTGCTGAAAAAACAAACTAGAAAAAAACCTGAACATATGCAAGAATAAATTTAAAGAAACCTTATAACTCACCCTTTTCTTCCCTTACCAAAAGACTTATCAGAGTAGATATATTTCTTTTTTTTTTTTTTTTTCTTTCTTCTTGGCATTACAAAGACTCAAGTATTTAAAAAGAATTAGCAATACAACTTTATAAATAAACAGTACCCAACTAATATCAGAAAAAAAGTTTGAAAACTCTACATCATTCTGAATGTCATACTTTCTAATGCACACTTGTAACCTCATAAGAAAGAAAGATTGTACCACAGAAGTTTAACTGCTAGAATTTAAATATACTTCATAAAAGTATATTTATTTATACCCTGCAGTATAAAAAGACACTATACTGCTGTCCCTGCTGCAAAAAACCTCCAAAATACAATTATCCTGAACTCACTTCAGCAAACTGAGAGCTATGAAAAAATGAGAGATATTACATAAATATAACTATAGTATGATAAAATAGAGGTGAATAAAAGTAATTCCAAAATACTGCTAACGATCAGCCAAATCTAAGATCTCTGAACATTTCCAAAAATCCTGTGCTAATTTTCAGTTTCACTTGTTACTAAACAAGGCTGTTATTTTACAAGGTTTGCTCTAAAAATTAAAAATCTACATGCTAATGAAATTATATTTCACGTAAGTGAAAACTGAGGTTTCTCTATGCAGCTTTGGTGTCCTCCTATTGTTAGAGTCGGAATATTCCGAGCTTTGAGCAGTTACTTTTGGTAACTGACAGGTGTTAAAGCAGCTTTTACAGGCCAGCTCCTACTTGCAGAGACAACTGACACTGAGACTTACTTACTTGGACATATAATTGTTACTGAAGGAAGGTCAAATAAATCCAGGTCTACTAAGACTCATTCTATAGACAATACCCAGACACACCTTTTTAAGCACTGTTGTGTAACATTGCTCAGACCAAGGTCATACAGAGTGATTAAAAATACCTGAGCTCTGTCTATACTATATCTTACAAAAACATTACTACCGGAACAGCACTTTTGGGAATTGCTGGTTCAAACAACCCTAGTCCAGGCTTGAATCATTTATCAACCTCTGTCTTGGGAGCTTTAGTACTGTGCTTGCATATACACTCACAATAACAAATGTAATTTAATGGTTCCCTGCCCTACTCTATCCACATTTTCAGTCATTCTCTCAAGATGTACTTCTTTTTTTTGCCACCGAAAAGGTCTTCTGCTCTCCTAGCATCAAGCCACAAGCCCTACAGATCCTGCAAAACAATAATTACATTGAATCCCTCATTATGTCATGGTTCCTAAGTATTTTATTATCTTCTAATGCATTAATACTTCAGAACATGTTAGACAGTCATGTTAATGCAGTGTAACACAGCCGATCTGAACAAGCTTTAAATTATCTGCATAAGGTACTAGTAACGACCTAGTCATAACAGCACAAAACTCAGTGCCAGAGCAGACGAAGTGGAAATTACCCTGTGCTCACTGCGTGCAGGCGTGCCTGAACGGTGTGTGGTGCTGGAGCTGCCTGCTTCAACAGTAACTATCATCTCAGCTATGGCTATGCTACTGTGCTCTTCTGCATGGGGAATAACCAGATTCTCAAATCACTGGTTCTCAAATGAAGGTTTATTATGACATACCTAATGTGCCATAGCTATCTACCTGGGGAAATGTATGTCATTTTACGGTGACTCTGGGTAAAACCCAGTAATGACACTTGATAATCAGCCTAACTCGAGGCTTGTAAGCATTTGTGCAAATAAATTTCACCCTCTTTACTGGGCTTAATCCAAGATCTTTTTTTTCAATGTGAGGTACTTCTGTGTATGTCCATGAACATCCACTGACCTATCTATAAAATAGACTTTTCAGGTAAATCATCTTCCTTCCTTTTTAAGAAACATATGCTTAGACCATTTAATATTTCTCTGCAGCATTTATATAGTAAAGCATCCATAAACCTCTACATGTACACTACAACTAACAAAAAGTACTAGATGGAATGCCAGAGAAATGTAACTCGAATACACTGTTATACACAAACTCCATCTTCACCTATTCAAGTGTAAAAAAAGGCAAAAATGTGTATCAGTGTGATATTAAGGCTGAAATTTTGCACGCATCTAGTCAGGAAGCTGCATGTTACAGTTTCCATAGCAACCATAATTCAATCTCTTTTTGCATTTGTGGTAATTTTTAGCAATGTATTTGATATAATTGTCATGTGGGTACCACTTTACTTGAAAAAATGGTGTAATTGCACATTTGATTATCCTTACACGTAAGGCACAGCTCTGCAGTACCTACTAGCACAAAACTCACAGAGGTGTCCTTTATGCTTGTGTCAGTTCATCTTCTGCATGTGTTGGTACATGGGGGGGGTGTCAAGTGGGTGTCATATGGGATATGTGGCTGTAGGTGATGTGCATAAAATTTTAACTATTTCAGACATCTGACCTACTGAAGCTCACCCCAGAGAACACTTCTATTGATTTTTCTGAAGACACCTACTCATGTAAATGCATACTCACATCATTATGGTTTGCACATTTATTCTTTTGTAATTATTTCATGAAAATATAGTTGAGAATACAATTCTTTTGAAGAGAATTCTCAAGGAATTTTCTTACCTTAAAACAAAATTATTTCCTAATCAAAGTAGCATGTGAACTATTTTATTAAATAAAGCCAATGTTCTGATCACTCAAAACAATTTTTTCTTTACAAGGAAGGGAGCAAAAGGATCAGGAGTGCATGAGACACTGTCTTCTCTAACTGGCTATTATAAACTGTAAGTGTTGCTTTTCAAAACTCAGTAACTTCACTGTTTTATCACTTACTACAAAAATATACATGGATACATAAAAATAGCCCAAAGTACAAGTCCCATTACATACTAACATCTTACATTTTTATATGGAATATTCTTATTGCTTCTGAATCCAGAAGTTCATAATTTGTGCCTGTTTTACTTAAAAGTGGCCAATAAACAGGAAGTAAAATGTATAATGACAGAATATTAATAGTAATTCATCCTGATTTGGAAACTACTATGCTGAGTTTCAGCTTGGAGTAAAACACGATGACTGAATTATAAATTTTTAAAATGTTATCTGTATTTGTAAAAGAAATATGATATTTCAATAAAGTAGCATAATGACATTTTAAATAATTTTTGACCATCCTTAAATATATTATGTAACAACAGGATATCAGACATACTACTGTAGCCCCCAAAATATGGTATTGCCATTACTAGTAATAGGCAAAAAAGATTTGCATTAACTTAATAATGGAGGTCTCAGGACTCTTCAGACCATCTCCGTTTCTCTTGGTTTAGCTTGCTTCAGCTTTAACAGCTAATTAAACAATGATCAGGTGGCTATTGCCTAATTTGCTTTTAGCTTTAGTGTAATCATGTGGTATAATGTCTACAAGCATTATAAATTTGATATCTTTCTTTAGCTAATAATAAGCAGTAGTAGTTATTCTGCACAGAATGATCTGTGGCCTCAGACTGATAAAGTTGTATATTGGAGTATAAGCACAGGATGATAGCAGAGACCTTGAAGGTACAGACACAGATTGACTCTAGGGACCCAGTGGCTTTAAACACAAAATCAATCACCAATTACTGGTAACTAAAGTAAATGCACCTTGGGAACTAGTAAAATTTTTTTTTTTTGGGTAACAACAAAGAACAAGTGGGCCAATAACAAGACCAACTACAAAGAACAAGTGTGGGCCAATAAAGCAAGAAAAAGTAAATGGATGATGTTAGTAAAAGTATAAAAATAATCCAAACCCACCCAAAAACAAAGAGGAAGAAACTTCCACTATCAACATCATACTCCTCCTGGTGAAGAACCCAGGATGTAGAAAGTTAGTATGTAATGGGACTTGTACTTTGGACTGGTTTTTTATGTCCATATATAGTAAGTGATAAAACAGTGAAGTTACTGAGTTTTGAAAAGCAGCACCTACAGTTTATAACAGCCAGTGAGAGAAGACAGTGTCTCGTGCACTGCTGAACCTTTTGCTCCCTTTCTTGAAAATAAAAAAACTTTGTATATTTAATCAGGCTCTTCTGGTTATAATTAGATCATTCTGACTGTGAGTGTTAGCCTGAGTGTAACTGGAACAATAATTTCAATTAGACTAACAATCCCAGGTTCCAAATAAGAGGCATGCTTCCTTTGCCTACATTAACTGCAGAGTAACACAACACTATTGACCAATACCAAATATTTCACTCTCTTCACTATCTTTTCATACACAATATTAACAGGTATGCAAAAAAGAAAAGCAGATTTCCATTTTTTCCCTCCATTTAGATGTCTAGATTAGATCACAAATTCAAAGCAGAGGGTCCAGCCTTTCCACTGAAATTTTAGACTTCTTTTCTACCACCATTGAAATCTCAGATTCAGTCTCCATACATGTTAATGGTTGAAGAGCAGTTTTTCCACTATTCCTTTCTGGGTATTTAGTTTAAAATGAAAGGCAAAAAAAGAAATTAAAAGAGCTTGCTGCAATTAAATTTTATTTTTAATATATTCCAGATACTGGTCTATGAACGGGATAACCCATAACCAGTGTGGAATTGCACAAAAGCACCTCAAACTTACAACATACTTCAGATTGTTGTTATTGCATTAGATATTGTCATTTACAGATTTGCTGGATCTGAAGTCTGATTTAGTAAGAATAATAAAAGGATCCAAATTATTTTCTACGTATGTTTATAAGAAGGGATCCTGAGAGGGTCTCATGATTTTACACCTAAACCATATTTATTCTGCTAACACAACGGGTTGAAGCAGATTGATTTTTCTGACCTCTGAATCTATCCAGTCTATAGTCACCAGAAAGATCAACAGGCAAAAATTGTATGCTTAAAAGGGAAGAATTATATGCAGAACTGTGAAAAGTAAAAGGAAAGTCTGAGTCATTTCATGATGTGTTAAGCATCTTTCATTTAGAGTTTTATTGGTTTATAAATAGGTCAACATGTCCTAGAAGAGGCTGATGACTTCTGGAAGAATGTAGGCAAAATTCATGCAGAATCAGCTTTCAAGAGGAGGATAAAAATAATATTGCACCTGATTAAAAGCATGTTCAGATTCCCGTGGCGATCTCATTATCAAAAACAACAGTGTTGTAGAAAGAACAGAGTAAAAGAGATACTTCCACACTGAAAAGATAAAGATAAATGAGAGAAGCAAGACAAATTCTATAATTAGATATAAGAGGAATCAGAAGACCTTGGCTCTTTTCTTTCTTTTACTGCAAACCCATGACAAAAGTCAATCTTAAGAGAACATCCACAGACTCATCATTTGCTACTCGTTTATTTCCAGCATTAGCAAGAGCAGAACCTATGTGGCAGATGGGATAGAGAAGAATTTACTTTGGATGTGGAACACACTTGAAACATTTCAGAGCTGTTACTCTCTAGCAAAAGGCAGAACACGCTAGCTCAGAGGAATGCTGTAGAGAATTCATCAGTGTTTCGGAGGTACAACATCATCTTTCATCAGGGTACTTCATGCAGATGTAGCACCTGCTAGTGTTTGCTTACTCCAAGATATAAATAATCTTGCGCTACATCAAAATAATTGAATGTAAGTGCTGTATATACAACCTTAGCTCTGGTTTCCGAGTTGTTCAGTGAAAGCATTTGGTCAAAATATACAGTTCCAGGGTAGGTGTTTAAGATGATCCTGCTTTACATCTCAACCCTAAATAGTAAAGGTATGCATTTGGATTCAAGCCCAGAAAGCATTCCTGGATTCTGCAGTTTAACAGACAGCCTTACTATAGCAAATGTTTCTGTCTGAAACAAAGCAGGAAAACTTTCCCTTGCAGAAAGCTGCACAAGATTTTCAAATTACTTTGGCAGGCTGCTTCCTAGTAACATCCAATAACAATATGAAGAAAATCCCGATTTTGTGGACTTCATAAAGGAAAGCATGTCATGGTTTCTCCACCATGTCTCTATCAAGTCTAAGAACTTGAAATTGTAGACTAGTGCAAGAAAACAGGGAGACGTAGCACTGCTGTTTTCCATTTGTTTGAAAATGTTCGGGGCAGCATACAAAGAAA
This sequence comes from Balearica regulorum gibbericeps, assembly GCF_011004875.1. Taxonomy (NCBI): domain Eukaryota; kingdom Metazoa; phylum Chordata; class Aves; order Gruiformes; family Gruidae; genus Balearica; species Balearica regulorum. The sequence goes on from NC_046186.1 coordinate 25,383,285, forward strand.
GAGTTCATCAATATCAGCAGACCTCTATTTTTCATGGAACACCAGCACTTACGAGGAGAAATGAAAGAGTGGCTGGTCCTTCAGGGCAAGTCTACTGACTGAATATTTTAAATTCTGCAACGGTCACTTTTAAAGATATTCAGAAGTTGGAATACCAATAAGGCATAAAATCTTACTCAGTGGGATCAGTACACTCAAAAGAAACACAGAACAGGGGTAGCTCTAAGGACTGCTCAGTATTAAAGAAACAAACAACTCACTGGAGTTCTTCCTAGCTAAAAAACACCATTCAAAGTTACGATTGCTGTTCTACCTAGAGCTGCCAATGGGTAAGGCACTTATTAGCTGCAGTTGTCTCATTCTATTCTTTTATTAAACAGTGTATTTGAGCTGCACTTCTCTACAAGCATTCCCGGCAGAATTCGTCGCACCCAATTCAGACACTAAAGATGAGCCACACAGCCTCTATTAAAATTAAAGCACATCAACCGGCTAAATCATCCAACGCTGAAAATCCTCCCTGGCATAAACCTTCAATCTACTCACAAAAAGTTCAGTTTAACAATTTAGCTTTACAGTAGACCAGAGAAACAACATGATATTACAACATTTTTCCAAAGAATTATTAAGGCATGCATAAGACATGCATATGTACTTTTAAGTCTGCTCATATTCTAGTTTTAAGCCTTCAAGGCAACAGTAGCATCTGCAACTATTGGCTCTAAGGCAATATCTGCGGAAATCACAGCCTCTATCATTGTAATTAAATGTTTTCTATTTACCCACACTGTAGCCAAGCTTGGGTTTCTTGTTTTTCAGACAGTATATTAGGAGTCACCTAATCAGTTTATCTGAGAAGGTAAAGCAAATGCCATATTCCCTTTTCCTCACCTACCTCTCTCCCCTAGCAGCTCTTTACATGTAAAATATCCATTTTTAAAGCCCAGTTTGGTAAGGGACCTTTCCACTAGGTAATGCTGAGTGCTATTATGCACTTGGCATTATGCAGCAGTAACAGTAGTATCTTGCCCACAAAAATATCATATAATGCAGACCAGAGTCATAACAAGTCAGCATGTTAAAGAATATAATTTTATGGCTATAACTTGCATTCCCTCCTCCCTCTCCTCCTCTATAAGCATAGACTGCTTTTCTGAGGAATGATTGCTGAAATGATTTAAGAAAAAAATTATTTTGAGGGGGCTGTGCAGGTGTACTTGTCATCTTACTGTTTTATCAGAGAAAAAAATATTTTCAGGAAATGTTTGGGAAAAAAGTTTTTCACAGATATGTTTGACTTTTTTTCTCACAAAATCTGATACATTTAAAAAATATTTATTTAAGCACAAATATCTTCCCAGTGCCTCTCCCAAGTAAACAAGTAGGATGTTGCAAGACATTGCTGAAGAAGCAAGCAGAAAGCTGGAATAAGTCTACCCCAAAAGCAGAGCAGAAGCTTCTTAGGCTCTTCTTATGGGAAAAAGGTTAAGAATCCTTCCAAAGGAAGAGCATAAATCATAGCCCGACATTTCTTTCTGCCCATTATAATTTTTTACATTAACAAAGGGGAATCTCAACTCAGTGTCACCTCTTGCACAACCTACTTCACAGATGCCGTACTGAATTTTAGAAACGCACCTTTTCCACTGACAAAAATCTTACAAAATCTTTTTCAGATGTGCCCCTGAAACGTAGGTTGCACAAAACTATGAATTCAAACAGTATGTACAAATATTAGGCATTACAGAACTTGTGCCCATGGAGAACTGCAGCCAGTCGTGACCTTATTCTCAGAGTCAGAGGGCACCTGGTTCTGCCAATGCCAAGTCACGTTTTAGTCCAGGATAACAGCTATTATATTAAACATGATGCAGGAAGTTCTGCATTCCAGAATTCTAATGTATACCATTTCCCAGTGCTAGGGTTTTGAAACTTATTATGCCTATGTTCAATATTATCAATTTACTTCTGCCAGTACTGACACACCCTACTTCAAGGAAAACACATGCAGGATTTCTCTTATTTCAGTATGTCTTGTATTTTATAAAGCAGCTACTACAGTAGATTAGCAGTACTCCTGTTTTCACTAAACACTGTCAATTCAGAATAATTGCTTTGTGTATGGTACTATCAGAAAGCTACAAAGCTTGGGGAAATAATTAACTTCATGAAGAAGAAGCTTCTTTTCATTTTATCCTTCAGTGCCTGTAAAAAGATTGATTTTGCAGGTGATGAATGTGTTTATAAGTAAAATCATATAAGGAAATCTCCCCCACTAACTAAGCTATTGTTTTGCACATTTCATCCCTAATTTTATTGCCAAGGATGTGCAAATGATCCTGACACTGTATCGAGTAAGTGCTTCTCCTCATGAAAGGATGAAGAGAGAACAGGGAAAAAAAAAAAAAAAAACAAACAAAAAACCCTACCCAGTAATAAAACTAATATAGATTGTTTTCTTTCTTTTCTGGAGTTGTGCACTGAACAACAGCTGGGATCACTGGTTCTGAAGGAATTCTTGCAATTTTACTTCTAACCCTGAAAGAATGTGAATAATATTAATATACATTCAGTTGTATACATTTGTACTACATTATTCAATCAACATTTTTTTCAGCAGAAAGAAATTTTAAGTTCCACTACAGCCGGCTAATTAGAATCTGAACTTTGTGTACGTAACTTTTCTTCTCCATCAACTGGGAAGTCTTACCTTCGCCTGTTCTTTAAATTAACCACACACAGACATAAGGCCTTCAGTCACTGTCAGCAACAAAATCAGTGGCATACAAGCTGACAGTGCTCTTTCTTTAAAACAAATCCGCTCTGAAGCAGTATTGGTTTGTGCAACGCCTGCATCTTCTTTTCTCTCCCACTGCGAAAGGTGGCCTTGCCCTGGTGATACGCTGTAACCTTTTAACGCTACAGCAACGGTGTTTGCAAAATGACTGCCCTTTTACCTCTCACCCCTCATCACCCTCATGTCACCCAGCTCAATTTTCAGCATTCCCACGCCAGAGATCCCAACAGGTAAAGCAACAAACACCGAAGCCGCCGAGTATTTTAGCCTGATTTTGAGCTGTAGCTTCTGACCGGGGAAGCTTTCTGAGCAGCACCTTCACTTCTCATCTAGCACCATCTACCGCCCAAGGCGGGCAGGAGCCGGCACCGCTCGGCAGCGCCGCGGGCCCCGCGGCCGGAGCGCAGGCAGGGAACGCCGGCCGGAGCACGGCGGGAGCCCAAGCGGAGGTGGGAGTAACGCCTCCCCGCTCCTTGTTCACCTCCTCTTTTCAACACGGACTTAGGCATTCAGGGATTAACGCTGGATGGCGGTCCAAATTCATACCTTACTCCAAAGACGGAGGGATTTTGCTCCAGCTTGCTTACAACGACAAAACGCTTGTTTCCCCAGGAGACTTCTCTATTCGTACTTGATGTTGCTGTCAATTTTGATTAAGGACTTTACTTGAGTAATACTGTATGAGCTACAGAAATGCCACCCGAAGACAGTAAAATATTTCCTACGCAGTTTCACAAAATAGAAAATAAATGAGGTAGGAAGGAAAAAGTAGATAGTAAGTTCAGTTCAGCTTGAGCGAGGAAATACGGGTGACTTCTGAGTAAGTACCGCAGGTGGGCAATAGCACAGCTGTCACCAAGCACAGGGAAGATCGCTTCCAGAAAAATAAAAACCCCACAACTTCCACGTCTTCCATGACAGAGGTATGGATTTACCTACTAAGAAATGACAGAATCACTACATTGTGATCATCTTGCTTACAGCTGTGCTAAATGCAATCATCTAAAAACAGCATTTACAGCAAATACGAGAAATTGATGTTTACAGAATCGATGCATGGAGGTCATTACTACTTTGGAGTACTGGAATACTGATGTCTACAATATTGATTAATATTATGCAGAGAAATCATTATCAAATTATAAAGATGCATATTTTGTAATAGCCTCCTCCAAACACCTTGTTGTCTTCATCACAACAGCTAAGCAAATTATATGTGTATGTGCTACACACTCCCTATACTTAAACATATTATGATGTTACATACACGGCCTTCCACTTTCACGGAGTTCTAAGTATATGTAAATAATAGATCATATCACTTTATTTCCTCAGGTGCTTTTAAGATTTTAGTGAAAAAATTATTCAATACTAAGCAAAGCAAATGTCTTTTATTTAAAGTGTGTTGACATTCACATGTGTTACAGAAATTAAGATCGTGAAAGACAACAGCTGCAATTGTGTCCCAGTTAGTTACACTGCTGGCTTACACTCGCAGTCCCATCTCTTGTGTTTTGAGAAAGTTTTCTTCAGATCTAATTGGTTCGAGCACTCAGACTCAGGAACAAAGGACCACACACCACAGAAACTTCAGAAAACTTGAGCCAGGAGGCTTAAAAACAGTTAAACTAGTAAAAAGAATCAGTTGAGTTGAACATGGCCTATGATGTGACATGTTTTGCTCCCAAACTCCTCTATACCCTTTTAACATGGAAAACTACAAAATTAGAAAGAAAAATACAAAGAATGACAGGCTATGTGAAAAAGTCACACTTTTTAAAATGACTCTTTAACAGCCTGCTTCTAAAAAGTAACTATGAGTTGTTTCCTATTACAAGTATTAAAAAAATTTCAAAATAACCTATAAAATGCTCAAAAACATTGTTTTTCAGCAAACATGATTTGCTGAAAGCAGCATATTAATGCAGACAGAATGTATCTCAACAAACTACAAAACCAAAATACAAAAACTGAGGTGTCAATTGACAAGCCAAAGTTAAATGTGCACAATGAAAACCGTCTTTGCCAAAGGTATGGAACAATATTAATACACAAAGTAATTATGGTCATTGTATAAAATGTTCTGGAGGGTAGATTCAGATTAGATATTAGGAAAAAAATCTTCACTGTGAGGGTGGTGAGGCACTGGAACAGGTTGCCCAGAGAGGTTGTGGATGCCCCATCCCTGGAAGTGTTCAAGGCCAGGTTGGATGGGGCTTTGGGCAACCTGGTCTAGTGGAGGGTGTCCCTGCCCATGGCAGGGGAGTTGGAACTAGATGATCTTTAAGGTCCTTTCCAACCTAAACCATTCTATGATTGTACGATTAAAAATTAAGGAAATTACTAATATATATGTTCAACATGAAAATGTGAGCATTCTTATAAAAGTTACTGGCATTAAACCAGGATTTCATTTAAATAATGAAACCTTTTATATTACTGAAGAATTAAGTATCCTATCTCAACTGAATATGTTAAGCCACATAAGAATTGCTCTGATTATCAAGTAATAAATTAAATCAGAAGGTTAGATAGGCTCAACAATGACTTAATATATACAGCTGAATCTCTGATCATGAGTTGAACTTTGAGGGTATCTGATGAAGAAAAGGTCCAAATGAAAAAAATACAGTCACAATATAAACTGAACGTATTGGGATACTCAAAGGTAAGAACTAGTATGATATTGATTCTTCAAAAAATAGTAGTGCAAATCATAAAATAGAGGTGCAAAAGTGGTGTAAATGCACCATTGAAAGGCAAACTTTCTAAATGCATTTGAATGAAGGATGGAGTGAATGAACAGTAATTAAGAGCACCTTTCATGAAACAAATGTACAGGGAAGTACCTACTTTTTGTCTTTATTCCCCACAAAAACATTGTATCTCTCTCATATTTTGTTTTAACATAGGTTAAAGCAGAAGAAAAGCAAAACTACATAAACTGTAAAATCTATCAGTGCTCTCATTAAGCCTTGAGATCAGTTATTTAGCAGTCTTGGTTGAAATTTAGTCCATCTCTCTTCATGAATCAGCACCATTTGAATCGTTTCTTCAGGTAACTTGAGGGCAAAAAGCTTCTAAATTCTTAATCAAGTTGTTTCAGCATTCATATATGAAATTCTGATGTTAACAGAGAGAAAAGAAGAGAAGGAAAGGAATGGGAGATTCTAAGGAGAGGAAGAAATGGCTGGATTAATACAATTTAATTTCATAGCCAGAATAATTGAAAAGGCTATTTCCTTATGAATCAAATAGTAGTAATACTGGATATCAAGAAGAAATATGCTTATGACCAAGAAAATTTATTCAAAAGGGTCCATATTTAGGTGTTAGATATGGTTGCCTTAGAGGAAATAAAGAGCAGATGTAATTTCATAGTAGTCTTCAGTATTCTCTAACTAGTGATCTAAGTTTCTTGTTTTACTCAGTCATACCTATAATGAAAAAAAGGGTATGATTTTTCCTGTCATTAGCAGAGAGAACTTCTCTTCAGAGAGGCAGATTCCATTCAACCACATACATCAGAACAGTTCACTTGAAGCCAGACTGTGGTCTACGACAAAAAAATACTATTCTTCCTATAGTTCTGCTATAAAGACAGAATTTATCAGTAGGGAATCTATCCACTGAAGGCTATCATCTATTTAGAAATGGAGAGGCCTTTATAGTGTGTGTGTCTGTGCACATTTTGTTTTGGTTCATAATCACCTGCAACTTTCCTCTCACAACCTTTCTTGGAGATGGGCATGCTATGCTGCCTCTTTGTGCTGTTGACAGTAAGAGTAGGTCCAGGACAACAAGAGGAAAGAGTACAGTCCACATTATTACTGTAGTGGATTCTTTACAGGAAAGGTGTCTGGGGGAAAGCCTCCATAAGGATCCTGACTAAGCCATCAAGAGTTTCTTTAATGCAGCTCTGCAACACAGCCTCTCCAGACTCCCTGCACAATGTGTCCAGAATCTAGCCCTCAGAAAGCACAATTGGCAAGGGTCTCTACCCTTCCCTGACTTCAAGAGAAGTGGAAGATACGGAGAGAGACATTCTCAGACGGAGACAGCAACAGCTGAATTACATTTGCTTTCTGAAGTATAAAATGGACGCTGGGGGGTCACTCTGTTTCCAAAAAAGCCCAGCACATGCTAAAATCATTGTCAGTTTGCTTGAAACACCCTTGTACACATCCCCTACATAACACCTGCTTCTAATCCTAATATATTGCTCTAGCTCAGGATGGAATCTACTGGTTTACCGTCTGTCTAAGCAGAGGTGATCCACCTTTTAGAGATGATCCACCACTTGAAAGATTCCCCCCACCCAGACTGTCTGATTTATTCCAGCATTACAGATCATTCAGAACTCTCTGTACTGCTAGATTTGACTACCTCCGCGTGCTGCAGCTTCTCATACTTCACAGCTGCCTTTGAATGTCATCTGTTAATTTCTCCCCTCATCCTCTGCAGAACTCTTCCTACTGCTGTTAATCAGGCCATTTTGTTTTCTAATTTTAAATCTGTTATAAAACCTTCTCTCTCCACCCCCAGTGCATATGGGCAGGTTTTCTTTACTGCAGAGCTCTCAGATACCAAACTTAGACCATTATTTATCACTAACATTGTCTAATTCCTCCACCATTACTTGCATCGTGAAGTTTATCAAGAAAAGGAAACAAACCTGTGCTTTCCCTCCTCCACTACTTAAAATTGGTTAACAGGAATCAAAATGTTTCCTTAAGGCATAAAGGAAATCAATGACCGAACTCATAGAGAAACTTGAACAACCAGTCCAAGTAGCAGATCTGTAGATCTGCACGGGGCATCCAGCATCACAAACGCAATTCGCAGGGTTAGATATGTCCAAACTCTTAATGAGCTTGTGTGGGCAGCGGTGCCAGTAGTAATCTGTTAAAAACACATTTTGTGTTTTGATGCTTCCCAAGTCACAGCTTACAACATCTTCTTAAAGGTAGATGTCTACAGTCTTTGTTTTGCAAACTGAAAGCACTCAAGGTTTGGTAGATTTCCAGGTAGTCTTTTAGCCCTGCAATTGCCTTTTTAATAGTCCTATTTAAGTGCCTATAGTTTTTGAGGGTCTAATCTGAAGCCACTACTTTTCCAACACATTTAGCAACACAGAGGTTCTAATAATTTGAATTTAGCCTGACCTGTCCCAGTCAAGGCAACACTGATATTATACTGAGAACAACTCAGCCTTGTACTATGCTGAAACACTGGTCATTTCTTATGCAATGAATGACCTTGATAAGAAGATAGCCAGACTAGATTTGAGAAGTGCTGACAGTACGGTAGCTTTATGAATTCATAACACAGAAGGTATTTCAACATGAGACAGGTTTTGATGGGTGGTCATCATGCCAGTCACATCTTTCTGAAAAGGAAGAAAGAAACCAGGTAATTGGGATTCTACCAATAACTTGTTAAACCCTTTTGGTGAATCAGAATGGAGAGGTACACAAGAAGACTATCAAATGCAGTCTCCAGGCTTTGTAAAGAGAAAGCGTTCATCGGCGTAAGCAGCACTGCTGATGTAACACCACAAAGAAACAACAGGGACTAGTGGAAGTGAATTTAGTACAGGATAAGACCATTACCATTTTCTGTCCATGAGGAAGATACGACGTTAAGTCTTACTGTCTGTTACGTAATGTCTGAATATGGTGACATAGATATTCAAATCAACTAGCTCCTGCTGCAAACAGGCAGACAGAAGACCAAAGGCGTGAGCCATTTAAAAACCTCAGGCAGTCTGAGCACAGACCTTTTACTGTAGCAAAAGAAAAGCCAGAGTTTAAACTAATGAAGATAATGCTCAACAGAATAGTATTGAATGTGATAAGAGACCTAGAGCATGGAGACAAAGGGGAAATTTTGCTGAGATGTTTACCACATAAACCAACACTAATTCTGTCTAAAAAGAAAAATAAATCCTATTTTCGTGTTATTGGAAGCATATATTATGAAATGTCATAAAATACAAATTAACAACCACCGGAAACAATTAAATAGAGAAAAACTGCAGTGGGTAGGAAATTCCTGCCCACTTAATCTATTAATAGCACATGAATGTTTAGAGTGTTACGCCTGCAACAGGCTACAGTCTTTTTCCTTTTTCTACCTTGGTTTCAAAAATGCAGGCTAACAATATATGCGCTCTTAAAGCTGCTTTAGAGACAGCTCAGGCATGCAACAAAAATAGCATACAGCAGCAATTTAATCTAAATTGCTCTTAGGAAAATACTACTAATTGCCCCTTTTGCACACTACTGATTTAACATCTTCAAAAAATATATCTTAGGTTTGGTTCATTCATCTTCCCCTTCTCACAATTAACGGTTGCACACAGCATACAGATATATTCTTCCTTTCAGGCCTTTCTAATTTATTTCCAAACAGTATGTCTTAATAAAAAAAGAGCTTCTGTATGTTATCTTTCTGGTCCTCGAGAAGTGATGTGAAGGCACTCAGTGAAGATCCAAGAGAACCTTAAATGTAAATCAAAATACAGTTCATTCAGCCATAGGATTCATTCAGCTTTCTCAATATCTATTCCACCCAAACTAGACAATTTCTTCTTTCTTGCTAATTTAGAGAAATCTTGCTTGCTGTTTTGAGCTGGATGGATTTTTCTTTTAGATATTTAGCTTGCCAATACACTAATATCCTAATATTCATTTTTATTACAGGAGCAAGCATTTCTCTCTGGAAGACATGCTTATTAAGTTTAAAATCAGTTGCTCTGCTCTCTAGAGCTAATGAGAACTATTGCCCTCCAGTTGTACAAAAAGGCCAACCTTTAAACAGTAACCCGTGCATGTGTAGCAAAAACATTTGTTCCGTTGTTTATCTGGTGTATATAAGGGGGGGTGGGTATTTTTTAGTTTAAACATATTTCAACAAAATTAGAACATCATCAGATGTCATATACTGTACATATCAAATTATTTCTTTAGAAGAAATTATCCATCTGTGTTTTCATCAAAATAGCTGTTCCCTATCATGTTTTCCTGACCATACACCAAAGAGGTGAAAAGATTATGAAATCTCTAATTTCCTTTGCAAGTAATTCTATTTAAGGAGAAAAAAAAGAAGGATTTGCATCTTTTTTTACACAGGCTATATAGCATACATCACAAATGTTCACTTTAGCGTCCATATATTAAATATATGCACCTAAACAAAGATAACAACATGCATTATGTGGTACAGGTTCAAAAGCACCCTTATTCCACCAACCTTCAGTGACATTAACTGTTCCTCACCTGTGATTTCAGGGTCCATTCAAAATTTAAGTGACAGATACAGCAGCAATTTTCTTTTGTGGGCTTAAGAGAGCTTTACCAGAGGACACCATGAAATTCTTCTCTCCTCTCTCTATCAGCATTACAAAAGTGCTTACTTTTTACAACTCTGCCTCGCTTGTGCCACAGAAGCGACTATACCTATCAATATGCATCCCCCACTCCTTCAAATGAAGACTAATGGGGTGGGAATGGTTTGAAGCAATGGCTGCTGCCACTTCTTCCAGCAGAATTAGAGGAGAACATCACAGGCAGGTCAGTATGTTTTCTAAAAAAAAGGAAGCTTTGAGAGCATACACTACAGAAATGCAGGATGTATTGATTCTTCCTGAATCATGCTAACATTCACAGCTCTCCTCTGTCCAAAATCTCCGTTCAAGCACAATTAAGCCCTAAATTAGTGAACTAATGATAAACAAATGATGATGGACACTGTGGAAAGAGGAGTTATTAAATGAAAAAAGAAAAACTACTCTTGTCAAGTTCTAAAATTGCCATATCAGATGCTTCGTTTCCACAGCCTATATAGGTAGTCTTTTCTCCCGCAACATAGTCACCGCTGACACAGGCAGTGAATTGCCAAAGGATGGAAATCAGCAACATAAGGCAAGCTAGAAGAAGTCATTTCTAGGAAAAGCTTTCTGAAGTAGATAGGCTGCCTCCAGCAAACAAAAGGAAGAAGAGAGTCCAAACTCAGTACATAATGAGAAAGATGTAAGTTTACAAATGCCTTCTCAGGCAAAAGGAGTGTTTTGAGCTATTACAGAGCACAGACAGGGAAACAAGAAAAAGGTGAAAACTAACATGAAAGCTGTATCAGAACTGTTTAGAAATCTTTAGATATGGACTGAACTCAAAGGTGAAGATCTACACGGCTGGACACTCAAGTTTCCTAAGGAAGGAAATGAAACTGATGGAATAGTAGCAGGTGGTAATGATTTTTTTCTACTGTTTTGTATCTACTGATTAAAGTAGATTTGCCCTCCCTATGGGAATTTGCAGAGTTTGAAATGTATAAAGGAAATTAAAAAGTAGTTGTACTTGCAGGCATTAAAACTAATTGGCTGCAAACCTAACATCTTTCATCCACAGTACCCATATGGTTTAAATACACCTAGAAGCTCTGTAAAAAAAAAAAAAAATAATGAAGAGACTTTATTTAGTAAAAATGTGACTTTTCCATAGGAGATCTCGGGCAACAAAAAAGGTAAAGGAGCAATAAAAAGTCAGATTTACAATCACTTTGTTTTAGTAGCTGGAAATCCCTCTTATCAATCACATTCTTCCAAATCAGCTGGTGCAACACCTCAATAGAAAAAGCTAGAGCTCTAGGTTATGCTAAATTTGTGTTGAAAATATTGTAAGTGTTGCATGATGAAAACCCCAGGAGGTATTTGGATATAAAGTGTATAAATACAACTGGCAAGGACCGTGAGCTGTTAGAGGGGAGATGGGCATTTGTTGCAGGGGAAAGCCACACACAAAATAAGCACATTTAGTGCTACAATAGGGAACCTGTTACTTATAAAGCCTAGGAAGAATTCTTTTCACTAAAAGAGGCTTCAACAACAAGAAACATTTTTCATCCTTTTTAAAGACCTCGGGACTGAAAAAGAACCGATTCTCAGAAAATACTATTACAAAGTGCACTATTTGCTTAACAAAAAAAGAGGAGTGTACATGCATGAAATGCACGGGAGACTGATTTTTTTTTGTTCATACAGAACATTTTTAACATTTAGGCACTTTGTTCCCTGATAGGAAATGCACATGCAGGCCTGCCAGATGAGGCAAAGAGATCCTTTCTTTTACAGTGCTCACTCATCTCTTTTCAGACACAGCCAGAGGGGAAGTGAGGTTGCTATTGGTCCCAATCCTGTTTCAAGGTCTATTTCCTCATTTTATGCAATGACTGTTTAATATAAGCTTCAGAAGGGATGATGGCAGGAAGGATGAGACCCAGCATTCAGTGAGTGTCCTAACCATCAGGCTGTATAACCTTGCTCCTTCCTGCCTCTTTTTTCTCTACAGAAATGTCCTAGAAGCTGAGAAATCTGAGTTTGAACCACTTCAGGCTGTGGAGGTAAACGCCTCTTACATCCTCCAGTTCTGTTTATACAAAGATATTACACAGAAGCCTATGGGTTAGGAGTGCTTCACTTTAGAAGAAAGAAGTAGAGTTAAAAGTGCAGTTGTCTTTGAACACTGCCTTATGACTGTGCAGTAAGTTTCTCATGTGGAATGGAACCCCCCACACACATATTTTCTGGGTCTCAAATGTCTTCCTACCACACTGCTGAACCCACTGGACACTTCTGCAGCTGCACTATGGCTCCTGAAGGACTTTAAAAGGCGAGGAATCTGTAGCTTTTAGAAACCACAAGGACCAGGTGCTGGCTGTACAGTGGGTCTCAAGTTTGCAGTTCTGAATTTAGATGTCAGCACTTTTTTTGGTCTGGCAAGACTGAAAAATACTTTTTGCAAACACACCGAATTGTAACACACCAGTCACTGAATGGGAAATAAAGAAATATTTCAGGAGTGATAACAAGTTAAGGATGACTTAAAGGGTTACTAAACTATAATTAAATACCAAGTTGAAGTTATTCACGTGGTCAAACACCTTGAAGATGATGGTTTCATTCAATCTGTCCTACATCATGAACTTCATACACTTCAGGTACTATACAATTCTCTTTTAGCTATTTTTTAACCTGCATTTTAGAATTAATGGTTCCTTCTGATTTGTTCAGTCAACCCACAATGAAAACAATATCAGGCAGTTCCAAACCACTTGGTAAAGATGATAGAAGGCTGGGGTTTGGGTGGGGTTTTTTTCGTTGTTGTTGTTTTTAGGATTTTTTTAATTAGTTACCTCAGCAGTCTTTTATATCATATAAATAGAATGCAAAAAATGTCTAACATACATCTTCCAGCTAGCTATCCATAATTAAAAATAGTGATTAGATAATGACTTAAATCATAGTTTCATTTTGTTTTTTCAAGTAATAGATTCTTAGAGGTCTTCATGATAAGCAATAAAAAGATAAAAATACTCCTTGTAGATCTGAAACCCTACTATAACAGAAGACTGAAAGCCAGATTTTTTAGATATGTGGTGCACAAAGATTCAGATAGATATCTGGCATGTTTTCAAAAGTGCCTAGATGCATAACTGCTGTAGTTTCCTGGAAACAGGTCTTGTCGAAAATTCTTTGATGAGATGACAGGCTTAGCTGGTAAAAGTAACGGTGTAGATGTAATAAACACTTGCAAGGCTTAGCACTACATGACACTCAAATACTCGCACTATTTGATATCAGTAAGGCATGTGTTTAATGGACGCAGAACCGTCTAACTTGGAGCTAAGAGCCTCCAAGAGGTCAGAGACAGTGGGGACTCAGCAGTCAGTGGAGGCATTTTGAACAGAAGTGATACAGAGCCACAGTGGCTCTGACCAGTGGCGGCTCTCCTGGATTTTGGCTGGAAGCAACCCCCTGCTCCAGCCCCCACTATGGGGCAAGAGCTGTGGGGTTCCTTTTCCCAGGGCTTCACCTATGAAGACAGGCTGAGAGAGTGGTTGTTCAGCCTAGAGAAGAGAAGGCTCCGGTGAGACCTTATAGCAGCCTTCCAGTACCTAAAGGGGGCCTACAAGAAAGCTGCAGAGGGACTGTTAACAAGGGCAGGTAGTGATAGGACAAGGGGTAATGGCCTTAAGCTGAAGGAGGGTAGACTTAGATTAGGCATTAGGAAAAAATTCTTTATTGTGAGGGTAGTGAGGCACTGGAACAGGTTGCCTAGAGAAGTTGTGGATACCCCCGTCCCTGGAAGTGTTCAAGGCCAGGTTGAATGGGGCTTTGGGCAACCTGGTCTAGTGGAGGGTGTCCCTGGCTGTGGCAGGGGGGTTGGAACTAGATGGTCTTTAAGGTCCTTTCCAACCCAAACCACTCTATGTTTCTATGGCTTGTGGTGGCGGGCCTGTTCCCCCCCAGAATTTTGGGGGAGACACACCTTAGGGGTTTTACCTGTGGTGGGGATGGGCTCCACCATCCCTGGGTAAAAGCGCTCCTGTGTCTCACCACACACACGGTACAAACATGGGCAAGGAGATGAATAAGTGACTAAAGACAGGGCACCCAGCCCTTTGGGGCTGTTGTACGAACACTGACCCATTAGCACATAATATCTGAATAAAGAGAAAGACTATGTTACCCACCAAGCAACCAAGCAAGGCAGAGAGAAGAGGGAACATTGACCTGGATAGGATGAGCTGTTGCACAAGACACCAGGGAAGCAGCTGAGCCCTCGGGCTGAGGCTTTTCTGCAACAACCCGCCCGGGCCAGGCTCGCTCTTGGGCACCTCAGCGGCAGCAACGCGAGGGCCAAGCCCTCCCCTGGCCACCTGCAGGGCAGCCAGCAGTGGGGAGGCCACTGGCAGGACAGCGCTGCCATTGCAGGCTGACCTGTCCCCCAGGCCATGGCTCAGTGTGGCAAGGCCCCCGCTTCACCTCTCTCCTCCCAGGAGCTCACAGACGAGACTGAACATAGCCGTCGTACTCTGCTCTCTGTGACAGCCTAATATCGCTGTCTTAATTTTACAGATGGAATGACAAAAAACGTGCTTACTGCTCACTGACTGCAGTCAGCAGAGGAGTTAAGGAAGGCATCCTAACTCCCAGTGCTGCAACCACAAAACCACCGCTCTTTTTATCACCACTTAGACAGTGCCGTGCAGTTCGTTGGCTTCAAAAATAGTTAAGGTCATGTTTGCTGACATTTGTATTCATTCTAATTTTTTTTTTAATTAATTAAGCCACTTTTTTTTTTTTTTTCTCTGCTCAACAGCAGGCATATTTTACTTCATATTCTTCAGAGAAAGCCATGTCCGCAGTTCCAGGCTTTCCATCGGGGGTTGCCGATGGCAGGCTGATGCTGGAGATGCTGGCAGGGGAAATTGGAGGCTGCATGTGAGGAGGTGGCACAGCACGGTGCAGCACAGCATGGCACGGCAAGGCACGGCAGTGCGTGCCCAGCTTTGCTGGCTGGCGTGGCAGGACTCCCTTTCATCATTTTCCCCTCTCTTCCTCGCCCACCCTTTGAATGCTGTAGTTCCTTCAGATGTGACTGGAAAAGGGCTGTAAACCGGCTCGGGGTATGAAATGCACTGCAGCTGTCAGCAGACACACAAGGAAGGAGGTGACACATTTCTGATGCGCTCTGTGTGATACCAGAGGCAAAACCGCTGTCTTGAACCTCTGGAGGGTCTCCCCAGAGACTCGGTAAAGCCAGTGTCTTAAGTGCAATAATCCAGCCAAAGGATAATGTGTATTACTATCCGAAGAGACATCACTGGCAGTCAGATGTTATTTTTACTTACCTACAATTCTTTGAAAATCAAATCTTGTTTTTCTTCATCTGTCTCACTACCTGGCTGCCAGAAAAACCCAGTGGCATGTAATATTAAAATGTTACGTTAAGACATTTATTAAATAAAGAATTATCAAAAATGCATGATTTGAACCTTATAAGCAACAAAAAAGTTCAATTTACAGATAAGATATAGCTTTCCCGTGGAGACTTTATCTTCCACATTTACAATAATATATCATACTTAAAGCAGCAAATGATAATGATAAATTGAGATCATATATAATGTGAGACCATAGACATTACAAGTACATAAAGCAATAACAGCAAATGTGTGTGAGCCCATAAAGATGAGAAAAACACAAGATTTGAGCAGTAAAATGGAAAGCTACAGGCCAACAGATGTAATAAAATGCAGCAGAGGGAGTGCATTGCATACTTATTTTCAGAAGTAATCAGGTAAAGAAAATAAGTTTTGTGCATAAATAAGGTTTGTGAATAAAAAGCACAAATTAAAATTGCTGCTTTTCATGGAATCTTATTTCTTCCCTTGTCAAATTCTGCTGGAGACTAATTATTTAAGTCTTGTTAATGAATACAGTGCTACAGATTCCTATCAGAAGTGCATTATTTGCTATTCATCAATTATTTGTCTCCTGTTAAGAATTGAAACAACTACCCAGTGAAGAAAAGATGGCCAGTCACAACCATAAAAAACAGACAGGTAATTACTGAAATAAAAAACTCGCAGGCACTTTGTACGCAACAAGTACAGAAAATTTCTATCCTAATCTGTTCATAAATATGTAGGAGCAGCCAACTCAAAGATGAATGGGAATGCATTGTGATTTATTTGTAAACCAAAAAAGGCCAACACTCCTATGGTGAAATCCTGGTCATATTAAAAATCTCCAGGAATTTTGCCAGTTACATCAGCAGTTCAAGGGTTTCACCCCTGAAATCTCATTTTTATTGATATGATTTAGACAGCTACAGAGTGTCCTGTTTTTGTTTTCATTAAGGCAGGTTCTCAGTGTCTTATGCTAATGGTTGATGCCACCATGCTCTCCAAGGGACTGTTCATGAAGTCAAATACCATCTAACAAGTGCAAATGAAAGAATATGAATAGAAGTACTTACGATATTCCTATCATCTCTGCGTATTTTTAAGGAATAATCTCTGCGTCAGAGGGTCACTCAGAATGAGGCAATCTAAGGAAATCTCTCTGGTTTTCAGCCTGATTTCCTCAAGGAAAGAAGCTTATACAAAATTCTGCCAAAATCTATCCACCCTTCTCTTCCTGGTAACTTTTGGGCCTACTGCATAAATTTAAGCAAATTTAACAAAGTGGTAGGGGAATCAAAGATAATAAGTTCCAGCAAGTTTCATGAAAACAGGTAGAGGCAGAGTAAGATGCTATTAATTCCTCCACTTACCCTGCACTCACTCCTTCTGAGATGTCAAGGAGTGCATACAAGTGACTACACTTGAAACATAAATCCGGACAAAGCCAATTGTCATTAATATTGATTCTCATTGAAATGGTTCATATTTATTAACTGAGCTTTTGTGAGCTAGGTAGATAGATTAATTCTAAATGTTTTAGGCCATAATGTATTTCCTCTCAACCTAGATTTTTATAAATACTATACTTATTTATTCAAAAGAAAATTAGAAAGTCTCCTGTCTAGACACTGTACTCCTGCGTTATTAAAATGTATTTCTCAGTAAAAGCACATTCAGAGTTTCAAGGAAGTTAGCTTTTAAAAAGACCAAAAGTTCTGTTTGGTTTTACAACAAATAAATTGGATTAGCATTCATAATTTTCTTATCTAACACTACTTCAGTTCTTAGAAAGAAAAGTTACAAGCTCTTAACATGTACTCAGATAAAGACCTCTAAAATTCAATACTGCTGTACCACTTCTTTCAGATATTACAGATATCAGGCCAATTTGCAGTGGTCACTAGCCGGCCAGGGAGCTACAACTCCGTGATCCCCTGAACAGCCAGTTCCTTTCTTGCCAAATCCATATGGATATAGATATGGATAAAACCGAAGGCATTAAAAGGAAAAGTTACACACCATCGATTTGGGGAAAACAAAGCAGCAATAAATCAAGCTAGTGTTTATCTGATCAGAAAGCACAGCCCTGCAGAACAGTAGGCATCAGACCATTGAGTCGATTTTCTTGCCCAGCTGTGAGTGTATGAAAACAGAAGAGCAGCCATGCTGCGTCAGACCAAGAGCCCATCTAGCTCAGCATACTGACTCCCATCAGTGGCTGTAAGCAGATGCCTACAGGAGGATGAGAACTTCTTCTCTTTCTGCTTTGTTCTCTGTTCTTCACCTGATAACTGTTACCTTTTCATTTGCTTTCCTAATACTGCATGCTAAGCTATCTGACATAATTCTAAGATTTTGCTCCAGAATGAAAACCATCAGCTCAAAGACCACCATTTTGTAAGCTGGCTGCCCTTTGGTTTTTTTCCCAGTATCTATCACTTTATGTTTATCTACACTGAAAGATATTTCTCCAGGTTGTACCTTTCCAATATATGTGACTCATCTTTTTTTCAGTACTCAGTACCATCCTAGTATGCATGCAGATTCTCATACATCTTTTATCATAAAATGATGCCTGTGCATGTAGAGGTACCTTGATGTTGTCTCAGCACAATTTCTAACTGCCACAACCTCTAATGATAAACCCATTGATGAACCACCCCCTCTCACCATGCTGGCTGAACAAGAAAAGTGGCCAATGCTCTGTCTCTATCCTGACTCATGGATGGTGGCCAATGCCCTGTGTGGGTGGTTACAGCAATGGAAGCAGGGCAACTGGCAGCGCAGAGGCAAACCCATCTGGGCTGCACCATTGTGGTGAGATATTGTTGCCTGGCTAGAGAAGCTGATTGTAAAAGTAGGTTATGTAGGTGCCCACATACTCGAAAGTCGAGCCACTGAGGAACATCAAAACAACCATCAAGTAGATCAGGCTGCTAAGATTGAAGTGGCTCAGGTGACTCTGGACTGGCAATGTAAAGGTGGGCCCATGACCCCTCAGGCCATCAAGGAAGAAATGCAACATATAGATGGACTTGTGATTGAGGGGTGGACTTAACCATGGACACTATTGCACAGGTCATCCATGAATGTGAAACATGCACTATAATCAAACAAACCAAGCAGTTAAAACCTCTCTGGTGTGGAGGATGATGGCTGAAATATAAATATGGGGAAGCATGGCAAATTGACTACATTGCACTCCCACAAACCCACCAAGGCAAGCAACATGTGCTTACAATGGTGGAAGCAACCACTGGATGGCTGGAAACACATCCTGTGCTCCATGCCACCACACTATCCTGGGCCTGAAAAAGCAAGTCTTGTGGCAACATGGCACTCCAGAAAGAACTGAGTCAGACAACAGGACTCATTTCCAAAACAACCTCATAGACAACTGGGCCAAAAAGCATGGTATTGAGTGGGTGTATCACATGCCCTGTCATGCACCAGCATCCGGGAAAATCAAATGATACGAAGGGCTGCTAAAGACCACAATGAGAGCAATAGGTGGTGGGACCCTCAAACATTGGGATACACATTTAGCAAAGGCCACCTGGTTAGTTAACACCAGGGTGTCTACCAATCAAGCTGGCCCTCCTCAATCAAAACTTTTACGTACTGTAGAAGGGGATAAAGTCCCTGTAGTGCACATAAAGACTATATTGGGGAAGACAGTTTGGGTTATCCCTGCTTCAGGCAAAGGCAAACCCATCTTTGGCCTGCTTTTGCTCAAGGATCGGGGTGCACTTGGTGGGTAATGCAGAAGAATGGGACAGTCCAATGTGTACCTCAAGGGGATTAGATTTGAGGTGAGAATAGCCAATGATTTAAATTGTATGATTTTAATTGCTACATAATAATGTTTGACATCATTATTATGTTTGTCATCACTATTATGATTGCTATATGCCATAAGAATGGTATTACAATAAGAATCACCCAGTTTAATGAAGAATGAACTTTGATGAAACCAAGCAAAGTGCAGAGGTCATGAAACCAGAACTTGCTTCAGTAATGAGTGCCCAGCAACTTCCTTGAGATTGACATCTTCAACTCGCAGACCACGAGCATGGACCACACCAGATAAGTTGCCTACAAGCCCCAGATGCAGTGTGCAACAATCCAACATCACACACTGTCTGTCCTGCCCTGAGAGACTGTTATGACAGATGAAGCCTAAAGTCATGGACTAAATGAACTCAACAGACATTTTGTGGACATTTATGAGTATTTTACAGACATTTCACAGGGGCGGTCCATTGACTAAGGGAATGATATTTGTGTGTATGTACCAAAGGACAGGAAAAGCGGTGGTGATTAATCACAATGTATTGGAAAGTGTGGGACCTGGGCATCGCATAAATGGTATAGAATAAGGGGTGGGTACTGTCCTGGTTTTGGCAGGGATGGAGTTAATTTTCTTCCTAGCAGCTGCTATAGTGCTGTAGTTTGGATTTAGGATGAAAATAATGTTGATAACACGCTGATGTTTCAGTTGTTGCCAAGTAGTCAAGGACTTTTCACCTTCTCATACTGGCCTGCCAACAAGAAGTTGGGGGGTGCCCAAGAAGCTGGGAGGGGACACAGCAGGACCGCTGACCCAAACTGACCAACAGGATATTCCATACCATATGACATCATGCTCCATATATAACTGGGGGCTGGCCAGGAGGTGAGGCAGCTTGGTAACTAGCTGAGCATTGGCTTCAGCTGGTGAGAAATTGTGCTGTTCATCACTTGGTTTTATTATTACTATGATTATTATTATTGTTGTTGTTGTTGTTATTATTATTATTATTATTATCCTCCTTTTCTGTCCTATTAAACTGTCTTTATCTCAACCCACAAGTTATACCTTTTTCTCTTCATTCTCTCCCCCATCCCACTGGCAGGGGCGGGAGTGAGGGAACGGCTGTGTGGTTGTTTCAGCTGCCGGCTGGGTTAAACCGCAACATCCTCACTGTGCTATTCCCACTCACCACAGCATCACTTATATGATGATTTGTTCTAAAGGTATTATCACCCATTGATTTCAGCTCTGCATAGGTTCATTAAAGAGAGCCTTTGCTAAAATTCACTCACTTATGTTACTGTCCTTTGTGACTTCAACAAAGATCCAGCACCATTTTATCTCTTGCCATTGCGGTAAACCCAGTTGTGGTGCTCACTCAGCTCTCATGATTTCCATTCTTTGAGTGATGACTAAAGGGGAATCATCTAAGCAGCTAATTGGATTTTATTAGTGATTCATCACGCAGCTTCACTGAAGAGCCTCCATCTCTCAGAAATATCAGCTATCATTATACCTTGGATCTCAGTCACAGAAAGACCCCTTCAGCAATAAGTTACTTCTTCCTAGAAAACAAAAAGCCCCTCCTTAGCTTGATAATGTCTGTACTTCATTTTCCAGAAGACTAAAATAAGGACTTTGATTATAGTAAATCATGCACTCAGGACAAACTAAACACAATATTGTTGTTCTTTACTTGTAGAGAAAGGATGTAACACTTCATCATAAAGCATGCATCAATTTTAATCAATACAATCAAATGGCTGCACTGGCATACTTTGCTCTAGCTTTCTAAATGAGCTATGTTTATTTCAGTTTATCAAGAAATGTCAGCAGAAAACTCTTTCATCTCAGATCCGCCTTCTGACATCTCTGCTTGTAAGACTCGTCCTAAAAATATGTCCCAATGGCTGTACTTAGGAAGTATTTATAATCTACACAATGAACAAGTGTAGATAGAGATTATGCATACTCTCTGTTATAAATATTATATTCACAACTATTCCTTGTGAGCACCAAAACCAATACCTGGCCAATTGTCCTGATGTGTGAGAGTGTTGTTTCTTACATACATACATACATACATACACACACACACACACAAATAATAAAAAAAAATTCTGTCAGAATTGTAACAGTTAGGTAACAAAGAGTTGGTATATATGCACAGGTGTAAATGAATATACATACGTGCATACTGTATTTTAGTAAATTACTGGCATGTGTTATTGTGCATTGTGACTCATGAATCATGAATCCAATTCACTGCTTATCATTTTCCATTAAATTAGTGCTTTCCATATGGTATCTCCAACGCAAAGCCTACAACCTACTTATTGTGGTTAAAAAAAAAATCTTACATCAAGAACACACTGTTCTGGGATTTGAAAAAAAAGTTTAAAATCAAATTATTCTACTATGTCTTATACGGTTTCAAGATTTAAGCAACTTCTTTTCTTTTTTGGCATTTTATTTTTAGTCTATATCTATTACAAGTTAGCATGTTATTTCTTTGTACTACTGGACTAGCATAAAACAGAAGCCATTATCACAAACTGGAGAGGAGTTTTATAGTACAGCACCATACTTGCCCACAAAGAAACTACTAAATCAAACCACCTTTGTCCTTTCATTACAGCTGTATTAATACATGCCATGAGTATCATGACCAGTGCACATTTTTGGGGGATGTACACAGTGAAGACTTTTATTAACTTCAATGGGAAACCTATGTGTGAAATCTTGCCCCTAGGTACATACTTGAAATCAGCTATCTACACAGCACTTTTTTTAGAAGTTGCATTGTAAGTGGTTCACAATCATATTTCTTCAAAAATAATACTACTAACAAATGCAAAATATATTTTATACAAATGTGGGTTTATTTCTGAAAAATCTGTGAACACATTTTTAGAAAAAAAAAAAAAAAAAAAAAAAAAAAGGATTAGTTTACCATATCATTAGGATTGGGTTTTTTTCTATACATCACATGCTACAGATTTTACCTGAGTAAGGTCTATATAGAAACAATCGAAGTTCTGACTGAATAAACTCAGTATCTTTGCATATTTTGGACACATGTTCCAGGGCTTCTGAACTGACTAAATTCCACCAAAGGATAGGGGTGGAATATCATTCTCATTTTTAATGAAGTAGGTTGAGAGCTTGCTACTGCAAATAAGACTGGTTCCGAACATTTTTGATCGGTAAGCTGGAGCATACAAGACTTTCATTGTTCCCGAAAGCCCTTTATAGCTCTACCACATCTGCAGCTGGTCTCCAAAGTGTTTATGGACTAAGCTGAATAGATTTTGTTCTTTATGTGCTCTCATTTCTCTGCCTGTTTCATTTTTGTAACTGGACAGAGAGCCAAAATGACCTGCACTGGCCATCCAGGGCAAGAGTTGTTTCAAATCTAACCACTTTTCTGTGGTTCATGTAGTTCTTATTTTATTACTTCATCACCACTTCAGTCTTTGGTGCTGGCACTTTTCCCGTGCAAGTGACATTCACACTATATAATTGAGCTTTATTCATGGAACTGTGAAACAGACGGAAAGTATTCCAAAATGTGGAAAATGAGGAAAAAAAAACCCTAAAAACAAACAACTTCACCGTGACATTTTCTTTGCTTCTTGGCACTGGCTTGCTGGCAGAGGAGCACTGAATAAAATGTAAATCCATAAGTAATGAAGAGTTATATCAGTCAGGGCTAATAATAGAGTAAGGAGTTACATAAATCAATATAGATAACAGAATCTATTTTTTAATAGTATGGTGATCTGTTTGCAAGACATATATATGTCATTCTTTTTATATTATCGGCCAATAAATACATTACCAAATTCAACTGGTGTTTGTCATTATCTTCAATAGGCTACAGAAAAAAACAGATAAAGAATATACTTAAATGAAAAGTGGCCACCAGCCACTTCATGCTTTCTAGTTCTTAGTACCCTTTTCAGCAAGAGTACCTTGGTAATTCTCCCCTGAAGTTTGCCTCAAAGACCCCTGGGAATTAATTCTGCTGGAGATCTACTGCATAAAACTGGCTGATAATGAAGATTTACTCTAGCAAATATAGGGAAAAGCATGCGGTTTCAATGACCAGTGATTTAAAATCATCATAGCAGCTGAGATAATTTAGCAGAGTCCAAGAATCAAACTAGCAGTAGAGCAACTTTCCTCCTTTGCAATGGTCCCTCAGCTTTCCCTGTTTTGGGGAGATTATTATTTTCCATCAACGCTGCTTGATGTGTCAGTGTACGGATAGCAAAATGGCATTCAATTTCTTTTTGCCGCAGTGTGGTCTTGCAAAATCGTTTCTGATTTTCTGCTCACTGTCTCCTGAATGTCTCCTTTGATATTACTGTGTTTAGATTTTTCTTTCCTTCTGTCTATTTGTCTTGTGTATAATTGCATTTTCCCCATATGGATTTTAACATTCTACTTCTGCTTTCCCAATTTTCATGTCCCTGGCTCCCTTTAGATGATTTTTCAGTTTTCATTACACTATCTGGTCTTTCAAAATAAAATTATTATTAACTGTTTTGATAAATTATTTAATTCTCTTCAATTTTAAATATAAATACATTTAGTAAAATCTAACCCTTAGTATAACAGTACATAACTTTTTCTCCTGGAGAGGACCCAGCAATAAGATGATTTCTGCTATCACTAACATTTAAGGTAAGCTATTAAAATAGGAAAAAGAAAACTAGCTAGGAAAGAGGAAACATGAGCATGAAGCAATTCCATGGAAAGCAATGTTAAGTTGGAACAAATGTCAGGAGATTTGAGTCATAACACTGGTGATGATGCCTCTATATCAGGGACACAGAAAATCCCATTTCTATTGTACACATGTTCTAGGAGGATGCCTTTCCCACAAAGGTACAGAGTATTCATGGGTGAAAAAAGTACTCTACCATTTATGTTAGTGTTAGTCCATTTTATATAGGTAATTATTTCTCTTTTACAGTCCCAAGAACATAAGAGCTGCTGTACACTTCAGATCAAGGGTCCATCTGGCCAATCTTCTGTCCCAACAGTGGCTAGAGACAAATGCATAGAAAAGAGGAACAAAAGACCTGCTGTATGGACAGCTTCTCCTAATATTATCCTGAAGCCCCAGTTATTTTCAGGATGGGGGATTTCCTGGGTTAGATACAATTTGTTCATTTAATAGCTGCCAGTGGAACTCTCTTCTCAAGTACTCCTGACCTCTTTTGTGCTAGGCAAGGGGTTTTTTTTGCATTCCCACTCTCCTTTGCCAAGGGATTTGACAGGTCTACTACCTATATAGTTGAGAAACACTTGCATTTGTCATTTGAATCTCTCATGCCCCCTATATCTAGGCAAACAAGTCTAAGCATTTTCTAAAGAGCAAAGCAGTTTCAAAAAGAACAGCTGAGGAAACTGCATCTTAAAGCGTTCTGTTGATGAGGGCACCTATCTGAAAGAAATCACAGTTCAAATCTACTCTTTTTCCATATGAAGGTGAAGTTTGAATCCTGTTATTAATTAGGCTACCTTAATCAATAAGATACAGAATACAGTCAAGTTTCTTCACTCTCTTGTGAAAAATATTTGGCTGGTCACCGACTCAGGAAGTGAAAATGAAACCGATTCTGCCATTGACTCTGTCACATCAGTTCCTAATGCATGCACCATAGGATTTGTCTTTAAACAAAATCAAAATATTGTCAGGAGGATGCTGTACATCATGTCTTCCAGTGGTGATGTGCTACTCCTTGGAATCACGGACTTTAGCCTTCCTAACAGAAAAAAGATTCAAGCCTGATTATATTACATCTTTGATGGATGTTTATCTTCTGAGCTATTGGACAGACACTAAGCCAAGACTTTGTTTCATGTTGAAAGTAGGTTTTTCTATCAAAAATTTCACTTTAGATCATGTTGACTGAAACATACTTTATGATATTATTAAGAATTTTTTAAAATAAATGCAATTCAAACTGAACTGATCTCCATACTCTTTTATTTAAGTCTAGCTGCAGAGAAATATTATTATTCCCACAGCCCTGAGAACACAGTCATAATGAATATGTCTGAACCCACAGCAGAAATGATCCATATGAAATTATTAGGTGAGGCTGTTATATATACTTCAACTCAAATCAACTCTAATTCAGCATTAGTTAATAGACATATAAAAGAAAATAATCTTGCAAGCCAGACATATTTCTAGAGGAGATAGATAGTGTAAAAATAAACAATGCAGGTGTCTATTAACAACACTGATTACCTTATTCTGACTTATAAGCAGATTTTAAACTTTGGGAAAAACATGTTACTCTAATATGCATTAATGAAAATATTTAAAACTAAATCCCTTACATGTAATTTTCAATTATACTTCTACCAAGCCAAAAGTAATCATCACATTAGCACTCCATGTTGTTTGTCTTAGTGCACCTGTATAAAAATCAGTATTCAACGGTATATATGATTTCATATCTAACACATCCAATGAAATTCCTGCACAGGTAACTTCTGTGGCCATTACTTTTACACTAGATATTACAACAGTGAAAGAATCGACATAGTCGGAAACTAGATGCATAAATATAACAAGAAATATTGTAGTTTAACTATAAATGTCAGCAACAGCCACAGACAAATTATGACTGGCAGTTTGCTTAATAAAGTAACAAAAAGAACTAAATGGTAATCAAAGTGTTATATAACATTTTGATGCTAGGAACCCTCAAAAGAAAGAAAAAAACCCCAACAAACCAACATTATGGAAGACAGACAGAAAAGGGGGGGGGGGGGGGAGGAAAAAAGGGGGAAGAGAAGGGGGGGGGGACAAGAAAAAAAACCCAACCAAACACAAAACCAGAAAAAAAAAAAGAAAACTAGCTGCAGTAATTTCTGTCATTCATAACTTGCCATAATTATCTAGTCTGTAAAACTGCTGCTGTAATTTGAAATGCCTCCTGATCTAATCTGCAGACTAATGGAATGACTTGACTGAGAACCAGGAATGTAGATTTTGCCATTGTGTCAGATTCGCTTGGATTTTAATGCAATATTCCCTCAGGAAGACCCATGATTTAATTAAAAACATTGTTTTTCACTGTCCAGCACAGCACCTGCAGCATCACTTAGTGTGTGAATCTTGATTCCCTAGGGTGAATTGCATCTGACCTTTCTGATTTCCATTTAGCAATCACTTTGCAGATAAAATTTCAACTTTTTCCTATTTAGCTCTTAAATGCACTTCTGTGGCTCCAGTTCCTGAATTTTGATGTTTATCAAAACAGTATTTCAAATTTGCAATGATTTCTCCCCTCAAAATACCGCTGCTACAACAAATACAAATAGCACAAATCACAGTCACCTATGATTTAGAAACTGATCCATTCCATGGAATATAAATGCTTCTGAACAGAGCTATAAGAAACAGCTTGCAGTTGAGTTAAAGCAATGTTCTCAAAGAAATTGTTACCGACCGTACTGTATTAAAACATAACCTTATATGATACAGTATTTTCTATTCCGAGCTTCATAATCAATAGGGTGCTTTGTCCCAGTTCCTTTTTATGCACAGGAAATAAGTCAAGGAGTTGGAAAGAAGCCCTATCTGGGCAAAATTCCAGACTATGAAAATATGGCAATGTGGAGATGTTAAGATAGGTGGCTTTATGAAAATCATTGCATTTTTAGTTACAAAGAGGTAATCATTCTATCACTTCTTATCATGGTAGAAGTGTGTGGAAATGCTTCTGAACAAGACTGGTGCTGGAGTTGGCAAAACCTACTGTTAAGAGAAGCAAAAATTGAAACGTATTTACCTCCTTTTACATTTGAACATAATGAGTTGTCTCTGTTAGCTGGTGATCTGTACATCAATGAGAAAATTTCCATAGGCCATATAGTTTATTTAAATTTAATTCCTGACTGGCTACCATCACAAACGCTTCTGATGGTAATAGCATGCAATCAAATAACAAATAACAAATTAGGTGGTAAATGAATTGTGGTTCTTCATTAAGACAGTCATGGACAGTGATAAATTTGGTAACAAAAAAGTACATAGCCTTTATCTCTGCAAAACTGAGAATATCTCCAGAGTTTCCAAAGACCAGCTACTGCACTTGTCTGTAAGGTCATATTTTCCTCCGCTAAGCACTTTGGAGGAGCCTGAAAATAGGCTTGGGACTTTTCAGCTATTGGATTTTCATGTTTGGATTTCTGGACTGCAAACACTGAAGAATTCTTCTCCAAGCATACATACAACACTGCTCCTACATATATTCTGATCCATTAGCCCTTGCTGAATTAGATACTTTAAATTCTTTATTACTAACACAGTTATTAAAAGAAAGGACAAAACCTTTAATTATGCTGAGAATAAAATTACCAAGGTCTGATTTACTACTGCCTGTAGTAAACACATTACAGTTGACCAGCTGAAGTGGATTTATGAGCGTGTTGCACCACTGGCCAGTGTATGTCAGACTGGGTGTACAGAGAAACCTGACCTCTAATTTCTTAAAAAGCATTTTCAAAGTGAATCCTTTTGTAAGGGGACATCTCAAAATGCCACGGTAGTTTTCCCAGTGCGGAAGTCAGGTTCAGGCTTTTATTCTGACACAATGTATACAAGATGTAGAAAAAACATCAGGGGGGAAAAAAACAAAACAGGATGATTTTGAAAGCTGCTTTCTCACCTTAGTGAATCAATCTCAGTCAAAGATTAATCAACATAACCTATTTGTCCTTTACTCTCCAGCAAACTGTTTTTCTGTGCCTCCTATAAAACACACAACATACTTCGTAAAAGATGCAAAATAATTAAATAGTACAGTGTTGGAAGAAGTAATAAATCTTCTCTGAGCTACTCCTGCCAAATTTCACTTTTTTAAGAGCTTACAAGTTCAGGAAGAATTGCTGAAATGCAATCTTATTTTTCTCCCTTTCGTTTTGACTGTTCATCATATGGCAGATCCTGTGGTCAGACACTAAATATAACAATGAGTGGAGCAGTGGAGAAAGCAATAAAGACTTGGTAGGGCTGGCATGAATGGCATCATTTTCTTCAGTCCATGTAGCAGACTGTTTTTAAACAGACTCTGATACAATATAAGGATTGCCTAAGGGTTACTTTGTCTTTACAGGCCTCACTTAAGGCCTCATCTTAATTGATATAATAGTATTACAAATGTTATGTCCAGCAATGCTGGGATTAAAAAAAGATGTGACAATGGCATAGCCTTTCAGTTCTTGACATCAACTAATAACACAGCTCCATCAGATGGGAAGACAATTTTGCATATTTAGAGCTACACAGGGTGCAATGAGGTTTTTGTCTACTCCTCACATGGAGAAGTATTTAAGTGACCTGACTGACTGCTAGGCTAACATGAGTCTGATATCGTATACAGTATCAAGGCTGGATCTCATCCATAAAGGCTTGGCAATCTGTCCCGTTGAGATGCCAGCAATTAATTCAAATGTTTGTGTTAAAGTTGCTATTTAATTGCTTAGAATGAGGAGGTTAGCTGCAAACAGGCATGATTGCTCTCAGTATGCTC
Organism: Balearica regulorum gibbericeps; assembly: GCF_011004875.1. NCBI lineage: Eukaryota > Metazoa > Chordata > Aves > Gruiformes > Gruidae > Balearica > Balearica regulorum. The sequence continues at coordinate 25,412,191 of NC_046186.1, forward strand.
TCAAAACAGAGGTGACTGCTTAAGAGGTAGATTGATGCAGATAATTTAAGTACTGATTCAAACCTTCACACAGAATTTGAGAAGAAACTTTTTTTTTTTTTTTTTTAGCATGCTAGCATGGCCAATGGATTTTAAAAGTGCTCTTTATATCCTTCTGCATATCCATGCTTCTTGGTTCTGCCTGAAAAGTGCACTTAACTACATTGAAATATAAGGATTTTTAAAAGCTTTACGAGCTCCAGAAAAAAAAAATCTGATTGGTAGATAGAATATTAGATTGACTCTTAAAACATTTGAAGTTTGCATATTTCTGCCACATACAGTGCAAGAGGTGTCAATACTTATTCTTAGGGGACAGTTCCTACTACAAAGCAGGCTCTAGAGAAACTTGTCACTGCAAAAAACCAGCATGTGAACGTACCCATCAGTGGAATACAGCTATGGCTACAAGGTACATTTCTGTTCAGCTTCAGAAGCTCTTTTTCTTCTTTTCTAAAGTTAATACAATGCAGCTCTAGATTAGTTTTCGTGCATTTCTTTAAACAAATGTGTATAAATTCAAGACAAACAGTCATTTAAACATTGCTGGCTGACAATCAAACCCTCAGCAAACACACTTGCTGCATAACTACCTGGTGTCTTGGCTACCCCTTCTGTCCATCTGTCATGATGGCACCTTGCCTGCTCCAAAGTTGCTTGGACCCCTCTAGTAAGGCATGGGTGCCAGACAGCACCGACTTCTGCAGCGCAGCCTTCTTCAACCCGCACGTGCTATCCCCTCCACAGGAGCTCTTGCCTCCATGCCAGCGATGAAGCATTGGCACAACATCCTTCCTCACAATTGATCAACACCTGTTGATACTTACACAGTGAGAGAGGGGAAGAAAAAAAAAAAAAAACTAGGAAAGAGAGGCAGACAGGCATTTCTGGTTGCCAAGAAGGCAGGTGGGGTAGCAGCAGGTGTCTGATCAACTCAGGAAGATAACAGGGTGTCAAAATGTTTCTAACGGGAAAGTGCGGTACTCCTTGCAGGACTCCATCCAAAGACAATCAACATATCCATCAGTGACTTCAGGGGGCAGCCTTTTACATTCTTTGGTGATGTGTTAGAGAGCAAATAAGTCAATAGTGTCACAAAAGCAATTCAAATACTGGCTAAATATTGACAATAAGGTGCATCGCTATCTTCTTTTCACCAAGAAAAGGACAGTCATATAGAGCACGAAAGGGATGCTAGGAAGGTTTTAGATTTGACATACGTGAGTACGTTTTCAAACCCAGATTGGAAAATGCTTGAGGGAAACCCTGATCCTGCTGAAATTGGCTAGGCCAAAATTTTATCTATTGCTCTATGAGTGATGAATAGTTATTGAGGTAAATAAGCTTATAAAATATCAAAATATGACCGACAGATCTCATATTTTCAGCTCAGTAGAAACTGGAAAGGGGAAGGGAGTTCCTTTAGACTGAAAGGATCCTTGAAAGAAAACGCCAATAGCAAAGTCCACATTTCCTTACAGAGATATCTAAAACATACCATCCAAAAATCTGTACAATTTGCAAGGCTGAAATGTCCTTTTGAAGTTAAAATTAGTAATGCATCTGTCTCTAAATAAATAAATGAATAAAAATCCTATCATTAATTATTATCTTTTCATCAGTATCTGGGACAGCTTCCCAACTGGCTGAAATTCTTTTCTTTTTTCTCTTTCTTTATAGAGCCATCATGCTGTGTGGTCAATCGTGGCTGGCTATTACATGTATGATTGCTTTTCCTGATGGGATAATCTTAATCCTACAATTTCTTCCCCTTTGAAATGTATATGAATGAAAATGAAAATAAACATATTATCCTCCAAAACTAATTATGTGAATAAATATATATCAGAATTACCTTTATGTCAGGAGTTTGGGACTTTCAATGAACCTCCTGTCCAAATGCAGAATTTACATCATAATGATACGTTTCACTGCCTGATGCCAAGAAAGGAATCCAGAATCTCTCTTAATTTCCTAGGCATGTTTATATATATATCCAATGACAGTAAAATACAGACACAGTTCTGGGAGGCAAAACCTGTATCTAGGACTCACCAAACCCACAAAACCAGCCTAAGTTACAGAGTTAAAATCTTCTCTTTGTTTGGATGATTTAATCTTTTAGGGTACATGTACATGCTTAAATGGTCTCTAGATGCCACATTAGACTATTAAATGCTTTATCTGTTCTGGACACCATTTTCTCTAAATTGATCCTTCCCTTTTAACTTCATTTGGATTTGGATGTTTAATTGCCTCAAACTCTGGAAAAAAATGCAACTGAGACTGAATGGACTCTCATTAAGTAACAAGGTTAAGCCAACAAATAGGAATGTTATTTGTCTCATTACGCTTACTGCAAGGAATGCAAATATCCTGGCTCCCTCCATGGAGATAATGAGGGGCAAGATTTCTACAGTGTGTTGCCTAAACATAGACATCCGATTTAATTTTAGGACATGATACCTGATTTACAGTTGCTGGTCCAGAAAAGGGTATATCTGTCCATGTCATGTCTTTCAACCTATGCAGATATCTTGATGGATACAAATTCACTAAAGTAGCACTTCTCATGAACATCTAGTGAACCACAGTCACTTCTCATACATCTTCATAGTACGCATGAGGCTTCACTCTGCTCCTTTGCCTTTGCTTTTGAGGATAGGTGCAGCGGAGCCAGGGCAGTCAAATGGGAAAATGAGGAACTAGCCTTACAGTCAGAGTCTCAGAGTATTGAGCTTATGTTTGTTTCTCTAATGACAACAAAATGTTATGCCATTCATTTGTCTTTATGGCCACACTTTTCACACAGTCATGTGTAAGACAATTCAAAGCTATGAAACAACTTTGGGAACAGCAGGACAACACGTTGGGCAGAATTACAAATGAGGTCATAAAAATCAAATGTCAGGAACGTCACTTTCCATATATCATACAGTTTATAAATTAGATTTAGTTCAAATGCTGTTGCTGCCCAACTATAACAATTTCAGCACTGGGTAATGAATGTCCCAGGACTTCGTTGTGCCAAAATCACTGGCACTGAAACTGAAATCTGTGTGTATGTTTTCCATTTCCATTTCTTATCTTGAAGAAAGTTAAAAAAAAAAAAAAAAAAAGCTGACAGTTTAAGAAGTACTTGCTGTTGGAACAGAGATGACAATAGGGATGATGCTTCCTTATTCTGGCAAAGGAAATATCACCTTACAGACATTTTCTTGAAGAAATCATATCTACACATTTGGTCATATCTCATACCTAGCACTTTTTGATTTGATTTCCAATAAGCCACCCTCATTCTGTAAATAGCTGCATAGCTTCCCCTAAATAAAAGGGTATTTTGGAATTAATCAAAAACCATCTGCAAATTTCCCAATTTTTAACTTATTTATGTATAATCTGCTGGTTTGCATGTCCTTGGCAATGCAGAATACTGGAATAGTATAGCTACCCTTTTGTGGGTATTAGCTATATTCAACATTATTTTTATTCTGGATTATTATTGTTGTTGTTGTTGTTGTTGTTGTTATTATTATTATTATTATTAAATTTACAAAAATTCTGAGGCATCTATATGGGACCCCATCTGTCTTACTCAAATCTAAGAGGACATATCATGTCTGGACCATTCTTCACCTAAAACGGAACTTAAAGGAAGTTTTTGTAAGACTTGCTGAAAAGATTTCTTTTTTGTTACAAGCTAGATTTTTTCACAAACAAGATTTTTTTTTTTTTTTACATAAAACTGTCACTGTAATTTTCAATTTTCATTCAGAAGGTACCTAAAATACTGGATTTCTGAAAATATGCTTTCAATCTAAACTGAAATATCTGAATCTCAGATTCATCTCAGTTGCCATTCTTTTCTGTGGGCCAGAGCTCTCAACCACATCTTTTGCAATATATGGCACAGGGGAGCTCACAATATGTTCAAGAAAATCTTTTTTAGAGATCCAGCAAAGAGAGGTGGGTCTACATAAAGTGTCACTATTAGAAGTCTGACAGCATCTATAAAATAATTTCAAAATTCAATTTTTTTAATCTTGATTTGTTGTGGATTTCAATTTTTAATAAAGATTTAACATTTTGATGGGGAAGGAGAGGACACCTGCTGTGACTATGTCTTATTTCTAAGAATTCCAGGGTATTTTTAGTGATATATTGAAAATAAGGCCAGATCCTTAAATTGTAGAAATATTAGTTCCATATATTTCACAACAAAAGATTTCAAAGAAAGTATGCCACTTCAGAATTTAAACATCTGGATCTCAGATTCAGATCAGTAACAACAGGAAACAGAAATAAATGTGTTCAAAACAGCTATATGGTAATCCCTCTAAAATGATGTTCTCTCACATTCAGCTGAATTCAGGAACAACAAAACCAAGCTCCATTGTGTGCAGCTTTTAAAGCAAAAAAAGACAACTTTACCAGGAATTGTTCCTAGACATAATAAATTCCAGCTGAAAAGTTACTCCTGTAAAAAAGGCTAGATAGGTGAGGTGGAAACTGATGAGATTCTTGTGATTCTGAGGCTTCTCAACCAAGGGACAGAGGTTTGTGAATGCCAGAGGGCTGATGCTCATGTGTGAGTGTGCTGATTAAACACTCCAGAAAAGGGAATAATTCCTGCATGGGTGGAGACATGTTGGGAAGCCTTCCACAGCACAGTGGAACCATACTTCCTATAAGGGGAAATTAGAAACCTGACTGCCAGAAAGAAGAAAAGAATTTCCAATAACAGACAAGCAAGATGAGCTTACTGGACACAAGGGAGTAAATTTCTAAAGTTACATAAATTAGATCCTAAGAATAGAAAAGTGGCATGAAGTCCCATGACTTGAAAGTGGGTGAGGATACTGTACGAATAGGATGTCTCTGACTATCTGTAAGCCTGCAAAGGTATAGAATTCAAATCTAGAATAATAGGAAGGACCTGACTTGAATGGAATTGCACCTGTAACAGGCTTGAGCTATGCCTGTATCATTCCCCCTTGGGAAACAGTGAAGGACATAAAATTACTGTATGTTTGCCTAAAAGTTTTCTCAATTCCCCATTTTCCTATCTCCTCTCATTGCTTCTTTCTTCTTAATCCACTTCATGCTCTTTTGAATGCTTTCCCTCCTTTTCTAAAAGGCAGAACTCCATCCTTTTTTGCTCTTCCACATGCCTCATGCATAGTGGTGTTTCTTCCTACTCTTCTCCGGGGCTACTTCTTCCTCACAGCCTAAGTGCCTTGTCCTCTTGTTTCCTTCTTTTCCTTGTCTATCCTCCTTCTCAGATTTTTCTCTCTGAATTCTCTTGCACTTTTACTCTCTGTGTTCAAATACTACTTTGGGGGGATTTTTTTTCTACTGATACACTTTTAAGTGAGGGAGGAACTGAATCACATCCCATGCCCCTTACTGCTTCCAGTCTTCCTCCGAGAGAGTAAGTGCTTATCTCTTTGGCGATTTGCTAAAGTGGAAGCGAGGTACTTTCTCTGATTTCATGTGTTCGATAGGTAAGACATACCTTCCAGCAGGCAAACTGGGAAAAAACTCATGCTAGTTATAGCACCATCCTTCCAGCACAGCAGTAGCACATGGACCCTCTTCTGTCAGATCAGTTGGGGACAAGAGAAAGGACATGCAAAAACATTCATTAGGGAATGAGACAGCACATGGCACTTGGGCAATTCAGAAGGAGATTCAAACCAGGCAGCATACTGGACAGAAAACACATAGTGTAGCCTCTTCCGTGAGCGGCCACCCTGAGGCAGTCAGCTAGGAAATGAAGCAATAGGAACTGACTGCAGATCTGATACCTCCCCTGTCACTGCAGTCAGCTATCTCAGCTCATACACAATCTCTTCGGCAAGATCTCCTCCTGAATGTATACTCAGGTACCTACAGTCATTTTCCCAAAATACTCCTTCTTTTGAAACACAGCTAAAGGACAAAAAAAAAAGAGCTATAGTATAGAGCAGCTGCAAATTTGGAGTATTTATTGACAGTGGAGAAATCCAAGTTCAATTCTTTCCTTTGCCTAAGGTAAATGAAACCCACATAATATAATTTCATAGACTGATGCCTCATTCCATACTTCGCATGCTGAAGTGATCTTGCAGAAAGAGAGTATGCTTCAGTGAGTCAAAATGCAGCATGAATTTGTAGTTCATTGCTATGAACAGTCAGCTTTGGTGTTGGTAAAATCTGAATTTTCTCCCTGATTTGGAAAGAGTTTCTAGATTTTATGCAATGCCTGTTTCCTATCTCCCTGCTGCCATTTATTGTTAAGGAAGTTTAACAAAAACATTGATCTGTAAAGAAAGGCTAAAGATTAACTACAATTATTAAAAGCAAGCAATGAGCAAGGAAAGAGTGTTTAAGCAGGTAAAACTAGCATTGATGCCCAGCCCCCAAATAATTTCTCTATCTTCATATTTAAACAAAGAAGGTAACATCCCAGAGGATGAGATAGAATTTCCTTCAGGGAGAAGGAAAACCAAACTGTTAAAGGCTTTATCATTTCATTAGAGAAGATAATTAGGTAATTAGAATGATTAAAAGTTGACAAAGCAACAGACTCAGATGAATTATAACCCACAATCCTAAAAGTAGCAAGGGGAAAAGGAAAGTGTCTGGAGTTCAACTGCTGATAATCCTTGAATGACAAAGGTTAACAGTGGAGGAGATGAGGGCAAATGTTGTTCCTTATCTCCCATTCAAAGTATGTTTCTTTAATCAGAACCTCCTGGGCTAACATAAGGAAGAGGCTGTGGAAGGGAACATCGCCCTTTCTGGAAAAGAGCCTGGAAACACTTCCTACAGACGGCAGCCTGGTTTGTTCCAAACACTCTATTCGTTCTTCAAAGCAGCTGAGAGCTGAGAGCAAGCAGAAGTGATGGAGCTGTATCTGGGACTTGGCTGACCTCACTTAAGGGAAATAACTCTTTGCACCTCCTCAATTTGAAAGAATTTCAGAGCAGAGTTCTGGAAAATGTCGATATTGTTTTCCCAATATGTAACTGAAATAAATTACTTGATGTAATGTAATTTGAGCCTTGATTTTACCTCTGCATTAAATGTCAGTAATATGTATTTTTACTCTATCTACATTTACAGCTACGACTTTGTAGTTCCAGTTTTTACCAGTGTTTGGAAACCAAGCCTAGAAGATTTGCTGGTGGAAGGTGGAGATGTGAGATTCAGCGAACTTACAACTGTTGACCAACTCAGCCAAAGCCACCCTGACAGGACTGCTCTGAAGAGAAGACAGCACTGCGGTGCCTAATGGATGTGCTGAATTAGCATGTTTCCTGATCAGTCTTCATCTTGTGAGCAGCGTGAGCTGCAAGTAAAACAGCTCTCCCTTGGCAAGAACACAGAAGGGTGAGAGTAAAAAAAAATTACGTATTCTTATTGGGGGTTGAATTCTTATTACAGTGACACCCAAAGGCTCTCTTCAGGAATAGAACCAACTTTGATGAGTGCCTCAAAAATGCACATTAAAACACAGTCTCAGTCCTTATGAGTCATAGCCATTATATACATCTAGGGTATTATTATTATTACTATTGCCATAATTCATGGAGATTCAGAGACATATTTCATGCTTTTTCTAGAGCTAATTTTGCAATTTATTTTAAGTAACTTATGCCCTTCAAAGCAGCATCAGGATACCAAAAAAGTGTGTTCACAATTGCATGTGTTCACATACATAAATTAACCAATCTGTAAATCACTGAAGAAGGAGAATAAAATAATAATGTTAATAATATTATATATATATTTATATAGATATATAAAAACAAGTGATGCACAAATGCAATTGCAAACCACCTGCAGAGAAAAAAACAACCCGATGCCTAGTCCATTTCCAGGCAGCGATCCTGCCTCCCAGCTAGCTTCCCCAGTTATATCCAGAACATGACATCATATCGTACGGAATATCCCTTTGATCAGTTGGGGTCAGCTGTCCCGGCTGTGTCCCCTCCCAACTCCTTGTGCACCCCCAGCCTGCTCGCTGGTGGGTGTGAGAAGCAGCAAAGGCCTTGGCTCTGTGTAAGCACTGCTCAGCAGTAACGAAAACATCCCTGTGTTATCAACAGTTTTCAGCACAAATCTGAAACATAGCCCCATAATAGCTATTATGAAGAAAATTAACTCTATCCCAGCCAAAACCACCACATACTTTCACAGTCACAAGATGATACAATGCTGCTAATGTGTTCCAGACTTTTCACAGGGTCAGGGACTCATTGCTTGACTTTGCAATAGACCTATATGTACAAGTCATTGCATAGACCTATATGTACAAGTGTACACTCAAACAAAATCAAGTTTAGTTCCTTCTGGGTAAGACCATGGCTATATTTTATCAAACATTTTTCAAAGGAAACCAATCTTTAATAAATTATCATAAAGGGAGTATAACTTCAAGTAGTCACCATAAAGAAATTCTTTGCATTTTTAAGAATAGACATGCTCAGCCAGTTGAGGTTGTATGGAGCCAACACACACATTAGCAAGAATAAGTGGTCTACAGTTCTATAAAAAGATATCTGAGAAATATAAGTATTATCAAAAGTCCCTGAAATAAATGCGAATAAGCTGAAAAGTGCTCAAGGATGCAGCTGCTAATTTGATCTTTGAGGTGACTCAGATGTTCTAATGCTTTTACATTAAAAAACATTTTTTTATGTTTAAGATTTATATGGTAAGTCATGGTTAATGTCTCACCACATTGGTTTCTTATTCATCCTCTTCATTTAAAAAAAAAAAAAAATCTTCTTAGGTTTTAATCTGTAACTATCTTTTAGCATAAGGATGCTTTTCATTTCCGATGTCATCTCTTTCTCAAGAAGTAATGGGCTACCTTTGCATGAGAAATGGCTAAACTTACTACTACGCTTAAGCCTAGGTCTGAATCCTAGCTTCTGTCCTGATGAGCACTGCTGTGAATTTCAGTGAAGCGGAGCAGGGCAGAGCAGAGAGAAGAGGAAAGTTATGGACAAAACCTGGTGTTAAAACCTGGATTTAATATTCAGTTCAAGCCAATTAGTAGTTACTAGGAGTGGTCTGTTAATTCTAGATGTTGGAAATGACCAGTGGTTTTTCGGTTTGGTTGTTTGATTTTTTTTGAAGAGAAGAAAGATATTACAATTATTAGGATGTTATGTAAGAAATTTAAAATCAGATTAAATTTCCTGCTCTGATACCGATTTGTACTCTTGGGCAAAGGCCCAAGTCTACCACTGAGGGGCTAATGATATCTTCAAAACTCTTCTGCCAGGGCCTGCTTTTCCATTATTATAATCAAAGCTGCTGATTGCTGCTGATGCTCTCCCATGAAACGTGAGTTTATGCCTGCACAGAACTGGAGGATGTGGAGCAGGAGCTGTACCACCCCCTCACAGGGAGCTCTTCCCTTGAATGGGCTGGGTGGGAGCACATCAACAGCTGGGAGCACTTTTATAGGCATCCTTGTGGTTAGATAGTTCATCTGGGTCTCTTCTATATGTTACATATGTGCATTACTATTTTCCTGTTCATTAAAAGTGACCCAAGTTATGCTGAAAACTTAAGTACTTATATCCTATGGTCAGTAAGTGGGAATAAGTGATACAGAGAGAACATTTTGTGTGTATGTGTATGCTGTACTTCTTAACAGCCTGTGCATCCACAGTCTGGAGCATCCATGCATGTAATGCCATGTACACAGTAAGAAAAGAGATGACATTATCTTTCATCAGAGACTATGTGTAAGTAGCACTATTGATTTCATTTCTTTTCATAATCTTAAGGATCAGAAAAGATCGTATCAGTTACCAAAATCATGATTTCCCATATCAATGAAGACAAATTATTGGCATTTCCAGCTCCTATCGTTCAGTCCTGGTTGAGTGGAATGGATGCATAACCCCTGCCCACCTTACGATTTCCGTGTTTGCTGAAAAGTGTGGAAATGAAATCTCCAAGTGGAGAAAAAAGACTTGGCATATTTTATTGTGAACTTTCATGCACATACTCCTTTTTAGTTCCTGCAGCTAATCAGAGGCAGAAAGTGAAAGATGAAGAACTAGAAGTAAATTCCAGCTAATAAAAAAGAGACTTTTTAGTTGACTTAGGAAGTTTCTTTGCCAGTTGCCTCCAGCAAAAGAGAATTATTATATTCCCAATGAAACATTATTATCAGGTGGATTCTTAACACAAAGGCTCCTCAAGCCCTGAAGGCAGACAGTCTATAAAATTTGAAATCTTAGAAATACTAGGTGAGGAGAGAGCTATTATCTTCATTTTTTTTCTTCAAGAGGAAAGGAGAAAAATCTAGGTAAATCAGATATTTTAAAGTTCTATGTCTGACATTTCTCATAACAACAGATGCTCATTTTCATATTTCCACATTCAGACTCCTCTCTTATGATAACATTGCTTTGAAAAATAGAAAGCTGCACAGTTTTCCATGTCCTCTTGCCCAGTCTTACCCTTTAAACAAAAGTCCTGAGCCTGTATTTTCTTCAAAAATCACTTTTACTCACTTGTGGAATGGACTGAGACACTACATGACTAAGACTTGCAGCATGATTTTTTTTAAACTTTATGAGCTGATTCCATCGTCATTCTTCACAGAACATTTTTATTCTACCTTGCAAGTTTTGCATTTGGAGAGCTTGTGAGATGAGACCATTCAGTCTAGAAGAAAGGCTTTTTTCAGTATCTCTGCCCAGTATTGTGCAAGTTGTTAAGTGATAAATAATCCTAAAAGATATGTTTAACTACTTTATTCAGAGAGCAACACAGCTGTATTAACCAGTATACTTACTTTTCCAAGTGCATTGGTGTGGAAATGGGCTATTTCATATTTAATAATTTGTTGTGGTTTAACTCCAGCCAGTAACTAAGCACCATGCAGCCACTCGCTCTCCCCTTCCCCCCCCCGCAAGGGAATGGGGAGAATGGAAAAAAAAAAACCTTGTGGGTTGAGATAAAGACAGTTTAATAGGATAACAAAGGAAGAGAATAAGAATAGTAATAATAATGTGATGCACAAATGCAATTGCTCACCACATGTGAAAGGAAAAACAACAATCTGATGCCCAGTCTGTTTCCGAGCAGCGATCCCGCCTCCCAGCCAGCTTCCCCAGTTCTATCCGGAGCATGACGTTCTATGGCAGGGAATGTCCCTTTGGCCAGTCTGGGTCAGCTGTCCTGGCTGTGCTCTCCCAGCTTCTTCTGCACCTGGCAGGGCACAGTGAGAAGCTGAAAAGTCCTTGACTTAGTGTAGGCACTACAACTACTTAGCAACAACTAAAACCATCAGTGTGTTATCAATATTATTTTCATACTAAATCCAAAATACAGGACTATGTTGGCTATTAAAAAGAAAATTAACTCTTGTCTCAGCCGAAACCAGGACATAATTAAAAGAACCCAACTCAGCACAGAAAAAAAAATAATAGCATTGTTTCCAAGTGTGAACTAAAATTAATCCAGGAAGAGTTGGAAATGTAACTTTGCTAGTGAAACTTTGGAGTAAAACTGAGGTTTTATGTTAATTTCTATAAAATGACTGACAGATTCTCAAGCAGAGATTTCAAATTCCAGCTGTTTGCATTAATTTATCTACAAACTTTGTGATGTATTCTACTTTAAAGCCTTCTTGGAACTTCTCATTTTAAGAAGATCTTCTGCTAACCTATCCCATACAAAGTCAAATGCAAAGTGAAACAAAGGAAAATTAATCTAACCTTTAAGTTCTTGTTAATCACAAGTAAAAAGAAAGCCAAAATAAAAACACTGGCATCCTCTACCTGTAGTGTTGATTCAGCATTTTTGCTTGCATACTTATTCAGCAGAAGTGGTAATGCAGGAAGCTATTAATTAAGAATAATTTGTGTGCAACATATGCAGCACCATGTCTCTCACTGCTCTATGGAGATTCCTGGGAAGAATATGAAAATCTCCATCCCCTGATAACAAAACATACAAGGTATATAGATGCAATCTCCATCCCCTGATAACAAAACATACAAGGTATATAGATGCAAATCCCCATGCAAATCAGAACAATTTCTTCCATACTACCCTTGTGCATAGTGTGATTTTTTCCTTCACCAGAGGATAACACCGGAGGGACCATTAAGACTTGTGGATATAGGGAATTTTGTGTATCAGGGATTAACCTGGTTACTGCTGCAGTCAAGACCTTTCTGTTTCCAGCTTGCCTGTAGCCTATATGTAGGGGTTGAGTTTATAGGAAAACATGTACTAATAATGCTACAAAGTTTCCTTCTTTCATGTGAAGATACTGAATTTATACCTATAAGCTATAAGACAACATACAAAGAGATTTTTTTATCCTCTTGACTTTGAATATCTTACAAAGGCTCCAAGACAATCTGGGTAGCGAGGGTAGCATTTTGTGGTTTATAGTAATTGGATTCCTAAAGATTCTAGATTTTGGAAACAGTCAGGACTATGAGATCCTGTAGTCTGTCCTGCTATATATCATTATTATACTTTACTCTTTCTACTCTTTTTCCCTTAATAAATTAAATAGTATGAGTTCAGCTATTATTTAAGATCTTGTGTTTTCTAAATCTTATGTTTCAGAAAGACACTATTTTTGATCTGAAATATAGGAAATGGGGAGACAAATAATTCTCTAGGTAGTTTATTCCCATGATTAATCATCACAGATTAAAAATGTAGCCCTAATATTTAATTTTTTTTTTCTTGGCTTCAGCTTTCAGACATTGGTTCTCATTATGTCTTTCTCTTTTAGACTAAAGAGCCATTTAGCATAGCATATGATGCCATGGCAGACATCACTAATTCTTTATGATAATTCATGGGCAAAGGTCATTAAGGCTGTCACATGAACATTTTCTTCAGAAAAGTTTTGTTGCTATTTTCTGTTACATTCTACCAATTTCATATTATCTTTTAAAAAAAAAAAAAAAAAAAAAAAGAATGCCCAAAGTGTATTTATTATTCCAGTACTGTTCCTCTTCAATACCACATGTGGGAAAATGCTTTCCCTATTCCAGTTCGCTACCCCTGAGCAAACCAACCCTGTAGCTGTGGTCAATGGCACTTGTGTACTGGGAGCTCATTTGTCTTTGCACCAGCTTTCAGGCACTGCTTTCCAGTTGTCCGTGCAATGGGATCCAGTATTAGCAAAAGCTTTGAGGTAGATCTTACTAGACCTTTTCCCACAGTGAACTCCCCAAAGAAGATCAAAAGGCTTTTAAACTGAACAAAAAGTCAGACTTTGAAATAACATAAACTAGAATCCCTAACTTTTTAAGCAGAGGAAACTCAAAGTAGAATAAACTTAAAGGGAGTTTATAAACAGCTCTCCTGCTCTGCTCCTTTGCAGACTGATCCTGGCATCCAGGCTTGGTTTTACTCACTTCATTGGCCTTCCAAATTGCACCTGACTCATCTCACTCCTCTATGGTTGCAGGAAATTTCTTTCATCATCTCAGAGACCTGGTATCTGCTCTTTGTCCCTCACCACAGTCTCTCAGTTTTTCTTTGAGCTGCAGTCTCCCACCTCCAGGCCGTCTCCCTTGTACCTCTCAAACCCTGTGAGTTTCTTTCCCTGATTTGCTCAGTAGCTCCCCAAAGAAAGGAGCAATCCCCACTCTGACTTCACCCAGTCCTAGTAAAGGCATATAAAAAAATTGGAACCAGAGACACAAAGTAACTATTGACTGTCAGTTCTCCATTCCACAACTATAGTTTTCTTTCCTTGTTCCTGATGGGTAATTTTACATTTGGCTGACTTAGGACACCTTTTGTTTTGATTACATCAAGTTTACTAAGCCATCTACTTAGATGTCTCCTAGGAGGCTGAACAACTGGATATTGCTTTCCAGAGTGATGTGCATAGCTCAGCTGAGCCAGAACAGCATTGCTCCAGTGAGAACCTGCTCCAGTACTAAGCTTGAAATATTATAATATCAGCATCAGGTTTTATAAGGCGGTTTAGTAAGCCTGTACATAGGCACTTATGGTTTAAGTTAATGCAGAAGTTCAGGAAAACAGGACTTAACTGCCTGCAGTCTAAAAAAAGCTGACAAATATGCCTAGTGTGTGTTTAGCAAACATTAAGGTGCTGGTCAACCCATCTGACTGGTATACTGATTATGTTTTTTAACCTGGCCTAGTTAACAAGTACATTTTTATTTGTGCCAAAGAAGACATTGTCCCTCTTTCTCTGTTGGATTTTTTGGGGTGGTTTTTTGCTAAATAAATGCAGTGTCACTGAAAGGTAAACTGCTTTGAAAAGCAAGTCAATATCATCACCGAAATAAGGAGAGATTTTACCTTTGCAGCTATAATGGGTGACCTCTGCAAACGCAGTGTGAGGAGCCCTATTGACAGGCAAAGCACACTGGCAATGTTACGCAATACCAGAGCTGGAATAAACAAAAACGAGTCTCAGCGACCAGTTCATTCTCAAAACACCCAGACAAAAGAAAACAAAATAATAACACTTCATTAGTATAATTAACCAATAAATATTGAACAAAATTAAAAACCAGATACAGCCATACCCTACGTTCTAATTAACTTAGGAGCATAAGAAAAGTCATTTATTTAATGCAAGAAACCCATTTATATCAAACCAACTGGCCATTAACATTGATTATTGTCATATTAATCCAACAATGTGATTTATAACTGTGTTAAAATGCATCCTGAGAATATTCATTTTTAAAAAATTGCTGCTTTGGGAAGATTTGTTCGGAAGTTAATTTTGTCGGTCACTAAGCAGACCCAGTTATGCTTTAGGAAGTCAGTAAGCATCGGAACTATGTTGAAGCATTGCAGGAAGTCTGTTGCTGTATCTCCCTGACTGAATGCCTGCTATGCAGAACAGAAAGGAGAGGATAATTAATTAATATTTGTAATCCTTCCACCTTCTTGAAAAATATGAAAATTCTATTCTACAGGTGAGTCATTCCAGAGCCTCCAAGTAGATAAATGCCACTTTTGGTTTTATTTAGATTAGGAAACTGTAAGTTTGTGCAACTACAGGTTAGATTTGAATACAGGATAATATTAATGTTTCAGAATTTATAAGCATGTTAAGATTTAAGTAGCATTTATTCAAAGGCTTCAGTTAACTACTTTTGATTACGGGGGCAGACCCTTTGTCAAACCTTTTTGCTAAATTATAATGAGATTTAATGTCTTAAGTTATACTTACATTAAGAATTTATGTAGAGGATCAACTCCCTCCTTTTAGTTTACCGCCCATTGGATTAGCTGTTAGAAAAGCTGGCACAGAACACTTTTTGTTGTTTCTGTTTTGGTTTGCTTTTTAACAATAAGCAATCTCCCTGAGCTTGTAGAAGAGGCTAGCCAACAGCTCTGCCAGGGAAATACCTAATGCTACACAAGTAATGGCAATTAATTTAGCATCTGCAAAATGAGAGCAGGATCGGTACTACAGGTGCTCAGATTCAGTATAGACCTGTACTAAATGTTTTAATTAGTGACTAAAAACAATTGCTCTTTTGCTAATTGTAGGTAGTGACTACAGAATGACTGAAAATCTGTTTCCTTCTCTTGCCCCAGCAAAGCTGTAGAGTCCGTCCTATTGTAGTCCACCTCCCGCTAAAGCTGTTTAACACTTGAGAAGCTGACACAGAATGGCACCACTTGTCTGTAATATGCTCAGTGCTTGAATGATTTTTGAACAGTGCATAGGTAATTTTTATCAGATCAGCTGAATGGGAAATTTGGTACAGATCCATTACGGCGTAGGCAGCCTGACCATGTCAAGATGCAGCCTGTAGTAGAAAATGTCCTATTTTAAAGGATGATTAAAGTACAATGAGCTTCGAAAGGATTATTAATGTGCAATAAGCATGTTGTTAGAAACCCATAAAAGGAAAGTGAAGGTGCAACACAAGCGTGTTCCCAAAAGTACCAAGGGCCAGAGTCCAACTGAACATGAACATAATGTACGTAGACATATGTTAACATTTAGAAATGTATCTATGCTACTGTTCCTTCAGCAGTGTTCTAGTCACCGTATAGTACATTCATCTGTTCACTGCATGCTAAATAAATAAAGAGAAATTAATCATGCTTTAATCAAAATGATACATCTTAATGAAGTTCATTAGTTTTGAGCCATTTAAAATATGTAAAGTTTGTTATATCGAGCTGTTGTGCTAAGACAAGAATTCCAGCAACAATAAAGACATTTAGGAATCTTGCCATTTTGAAAAAAGAA